>NW_027011543.1:45000-87500 GCF_036934945.1 Oncorhynchus masou masou | reverse complement strand
ATTATAGAAGTGATGGTATTCTAGAACACATAGCTATAGAAACCCCCAGAATGTATTATAGAAGTGATGTTATTCTAGAACACATAGCTATAGAATCCCCCAGAATGTATTATAGAAGTGATGTTATTCTAGAACACATAGCTATATAAACCCCCCAGAATGTATTATAGAAGTGATGTTATTCTAGAACACATAGCTATAGAATCCCCCCAGAATGTATTACAAAAGTGATAATGTTATTCTAGAACACATAGCTATAGAATCCCCCCAGAATGTATTATAGAAGTGATGGTATTCTAGAACACATAGCTATAGAATCCCCCCAGAATGTATTATAGAAGTGATAATGTTATTCTAGAACACATAGCTATATAAACCCCCCAGAATGTATTATAGAAGTGATGTTATTCTAGAACACATAGCAATAGAACCCCCCAGAATGTATTATAGAAGTGATGTTATTCTAGAACACATAGCTATATAAACCCCCCAGAATGTATTATTAGAAGTGATGTTATTCTAGAACACATAGCTATAGAATCCCCCAGAATGTATTATAGAAGTGATAATGTTATTCTAGAACAAATAGCTATAGAATCCCCCAGCATGTATTATAGAAGTGATAATGTTATTCTAGAACACATAGCTATAGAATCCCCCCAGAATGTATTATAGAAGTGATGTTATTCTAGAACACATAGCTATAGAATCCCCCCAGAATGTATTATAGAAGTGATGTTATTCTAGAACACATAGCTATAGAATCCCCCAGAATGTATTATAGAAGTGATGTTATTCTAGAACACATAGCTATAGAATCCCCCAGAATGTATTATAGAAGTGATGTTATTCTAGAACACATAGCTATAGAATCCCCCCAGAATGTATTATAGAAGTGATGTTATTCTAGAACACATAGCTATAGAATCTCCCCAGAATGTATTATAGAAGTGCTGTTATTCTAGAAAATGTAGCTATAGAATCCCCCAGAATGTATTATAGAAGTGATAATGTTATTCTAGAACACATAGCTATAGAATCCCCCCAGAATGTATTATAGAAGTGCTGTTATTCTAGAACACATAGCTATAGAATCCCCCAGCATGTATTATAGAAGTGATAATGTTATTCTAGAACACATAGCTATAGAATCCCCCCAGAATGTATTATAGAAGTGCTGTTATTCTAGAAAATGTAGCTATAGAATCCCCCAGCATGTATTATAGAAGTGATAATGCTATTCTAGAACACATAGCTATAGAATCCCCCCAGAATGTATTATAGAAGTGCTGTTATTCTAGAACACATAGCCATAGAATCCCCCCAGAATGTATTATAGAAGTGATAATGTTATTCTAGAACACATAGCTATAGAATCCCCCCAGAATGTATTATAGAAGTGCTGTTATTCTAGAACACATAGCTACAGAATCCCCCCAGAATGTATTATAGAAGTGATAATGTTATTCTAGAACACATAGCTATAGAATCCCCCCAGAATGTATTATAGAAGTGCTGTTATTCTAGAACACATAGCTATAGAATCCCCCCAGAATGTATTATAGAAGTGCTGTTAATCTAGAAAATGTAGCTATAGAATCCCCCAGCATGTATTATAGAAGTGATAATGTTATTCTAGAACACATAGCTATAGAATCCCCCCAGATAGATCTGTCTCTATAATACACACCAGACATAGACGTAGAGAGATAGATCTGTCTCTATAATAAACACCAGACATAGAGAGATAGATCTGTCTCTATAATACACACCAGATGTAGAGAGATAGATCTGTCTCTATAATACACACCAGATGTAGAGAGAGAGAGATAGATATGTCTCTATAATACACACCAGACATAGACGTAGAGAGAGAGATCTGTCTCTATAATACACACCAGACGTAGAGAGAGAGATAGATCTGTCTCTATAATAAACACCAGACGTAGAGAGAGAGAGATCTGTCTCTATAATAAACACCAGACGTAGAGAGAGAGAGATAGATCTGTCTCTATAATACACACCAGACGTAGAGAGAGAGAGATAGATCTGTCTCTATAATAAACACCAGACGTAGAGAGAGAGAGGTAGATCTGTCTCTATAATAAACACCAGACGTAGAGAGAGAGATAGATCTGTCTCTATAATAAACACCAGACGTAGAGAGAGAGATAGATCTGTCTCTATAATAAACACCAGACGTAGAGAGAGAGAGATAGATCTGTCTCTATAATACACACCAGACGTAGAGAGAGAGATAGATCTGTCTCTACAATAAACACCAGACGTAGAGAGAGAGATAGATCTGTCTCTATAATAAACACCAGACGTAGAGAGAGAGATAGATCTGTCTCTATAATACACACCAGACGTAGAGAGAGAGAGATAGATCTGTCTCTATAATAAACACCAGACGTAGAGAGATAGATCTGTCTCTATAATACACACCAGACGTAGAGAGAGAGATAGATCTGTCTCTATAATAAACACCAGACGTAGAGAGAGAGAGATCTGTCTCTATAATAAACACCAGACGTAGAGAGAGAGAGATAGATCTGTCTCTATAATACACACCAGACATAGAGAGATAGATCTGTCTCTATAATACACACCAGACGTAGAGAGAGAGATAGATCTGTCTCTATAATACACACCAGACATAGAGAGATAGATCTGTCTCTATAATAAACACCAGACGTAGAGAGATAGATCTGTCTCTATAATAAACACCAGATGTAGAGAGAGAGATAGATCTGTCTCTATAATAAACACCAGACATAGACGTAGAGAGATAGATCTGTCTCTATAATAAACACCAGACGTAGAGAGATAGATCTGTCTCTATAATACACACCAGACGTAGAGAGAGAGATAGATCTGTCTCTATAATAAACACCAGATGTAGAGAGAGAGATAGATCTGTCTCTATAATAAACACCAGACGTAGAGAGATAGATCTGTCTCTATAACAAACACCAGACGTAGAGAGAGAGATAGATCTGTCTCTATAATAAACACCAGACGTAGAGAGATAGATCTGTCTCTATAATAAACACCAGACGTAGAGAGATAGATCTGTCTCTATAATACACACCAGACGTAGAGAGATAGATCTGTCTCTATAATACACACCAGACGTAGAGAGATACATCTGTCTCTATAATATACACCAGACATAGAGAGATAGATCTGTCTCTATAATAAACACAAGACGTAGAGAGAGAGATAGATCTGTCTCTATAATACACACCAGACATAGAGAGATAGATCTGTCTCTATAATAAACACCAGACGTAGAGAGAGAGAGAGAGATAGATCTGTCTCTATAATAAACACCAGACGTAGAGAGAGAGATAGATATGTCTCTATAATACACACCAGAAGTAGAGAGAGAGATAGATATGTCTCTATAATACACACCAGACGTAGAGAGAGAGATAGATCTGTCTCTATAATAAACACCAGACGTAGAGAGAGAGATAGATCTGTCTCTATAATAAACACCAGACGTAGAGAGAGAGATAGATCTGTCTCTATAATACACACCAGACATAGAGAGATAGATCTGTCTCTATAATAAACACCAGACATAGACGTAGAGAGATAGATCTGTCTCTATAATACACACCAGACATAGATGTAGAGAGATAGATCTGTCTCTATAATATACACCAGACATAGAGAGATAGATCTGTCTCTATAATAAACACAAGAGGTAGAGAGAGAGATAGATCTGTCTCTATAATACACACCAGACATAGAGAGATAGATCTGTCTCTATAATACACACCAGACGTAGAGAGAGAGATAGATCTGTCTCTATAATAAACACCAGACGTAGAGAGAGAGAGAGAGAGAGATAGATCTGTCTCTATAATAAACACCAGATGTAGAGAGATAGATCTGTCTCTATAATACACACCAGACGTAGAGAGAGAGATAGATCTGTCTCTATAATACACACCAGACGTAGAGAGAGAGATAGATCTGTCTCTATAATAAACACCAGACGTAGAGAGATAGATCTGTCTCTATAATAAACACCAGACGTAGAGAGAGAGATAGATCTGTCTCTATAATAAACACCAGACGTAGAGAGAGAGAGAGAGATAGATCTGTCTCTATAATAAACACCAGATGTAGAGAGATAGATCTGTCTCTATAATACACACCAGACGTAGAGAGAAAGATAGATCTGTCTCTATAATATACACCAGACGTAGAGAGAGAGATAGATCTGTCTCTATAATAAACACCAGACGTAGAGAGATAGATCTGTCTCTATAATAAACACCAGACATAGAGAGAGAGATAGATCTGTCTCTATAATAAACACCAGACGTAGAGAGAGAGATAGATCTGTCTCTATAATAAACACCAGACGTAGAGAGATAGATCTGTCTCTATAATACACACCAGACGTAGAGAGATAGATAGATCTGTGTCTATAATAAACACCAGACGTAGAGAGATAGATCTGTCTCTATAATAAACACCAGACATAGAGAGAGAGATAGATCTGTCTCTATAATACACACCAGACATAGAGAGAGAGATAGATCTGTCTCTATAATACACACCAGACGTAGAGAGATAGATCTGTCTCTATAATAAACAACAGACGTAGAGAGATAGATAGATCTGTCTCTATAATACACACCAGACGTAGAGAGATAGATAGATCTGTCTCTATAATACACACCAGACGTAGAGAGAGAGATAGATCTGTCTCTATAATACACACCAGACATAGAGAGATAGATAGATCTGTCTCTATAATAAACACCAGACGTAGAGAGAGAGAAAGATCTGTCTCTATAATATACACCAGACGTAGAGAGATAGATCTGTCTCTATAATACACACCAGACGTAGAGAGATAGATAGATCTGTCTCTATAATAAACACCAGACGTTGAGAGAGAGATAGATCTGTCTCTATAATACACACCAGACATAGAGAGATAGATCTGTCTCTATAATATACACCAGACATAGAGAGAGAGATAGATCTGTCTCTATAATATACACCAGACGTAGAGAGATAGATCTGTCTCTATAATACACACCAGACGTAGAGAGAGAGATCTGTCTCTATAATACACACCAGACGTAGAGAGAGAGATAAAACTGTCTCTATAATAAACACCAGATGTAGAGAGATAGATCTGTCTCTATAATACACACCAGACGTAGAGAGAGAGATCTGTCTCTATAATAAACACCAGACATAGAGAGATAGATCTGTCTCTATAATACACACCAGACGTAGAGAGATAGATCTGTCTCTATAATACACACCAGACGTAGAGAGATAGATCTGTCTCTATAATAAACACCAGATGTAGAGAGAGAGAGATAGATCTGTCTCTATAATACACACCAGACATAGACGTAGAGAGATAGATCTGTCTCTATAATACACACCAGACGTAGAGAGAGAGAGAGATCTGTCTCTCTAATAAACACCAGACGTAGAGAGAGAGATAGATCTGTCTCTATAATAAACACCAGACAAATAGAGAGAGATCTGTCTCTATAATATATACCAGACGTAGAAAGAGAGATAGATCTGTCTCTATAATAAACACCAGACGTAGAGAGATAGATCTGTCTCTATAATACACACCAGACATAGAGAGATAGATCTGTCTCTATAATAAACACCAGACGTAGAGAGAGAGATAGATCTGTCTCTATAATATACACCAGACGTAGAGAGAGAGATAGATCTGTCTCTATAATAAACACCAGACGTAGAGAGATAGATCTGTCTCTATAATACACACCAGACATAGAGAGATAGATCTGTCTCTATAATATACACCAGACGTAGAGAGAGAGATAGATCTGTCTCTATAATATACACCAGACGTAGAGAGAGAGAGAGATCTGTCTCTATAATATACACCAGACGTAGAGAGATAGATCTGTCTCTATAATACACACCAGATGTAGAGAGATAGATAGATCTGTCTCTATAATAAACACCAGACGTTGAGAGAGAGATAGATCTGTCTCTATAATACACACCAGACGTAGAGAGATAGATCTGTCTCTATAATATACACCAGACGTAGAGAGAGAGATCTGTCTCTATAATACACACCAGACGTAGAGAGAGAGATAGAACTGTCTCTATAATAAACACCAGATGTAGAGAGATAGATCTGTCTCTATAATAAACACCAGACGTAAAGAGAAAGATCTGTCTCTATAATACACACCAGACATAGAGAGATAGATCTGTCTCTATAATAAACACCAGACATAGAGAGAGAGAGATAGATCTGTCTCTATAATAAACACCAGACATAGAGAGAGAGATAGATCTGTCTCTATAATAAACACCAGACGTAGAGAGAGAGATAGATCTGTCTCAAAAATACACACCAGACGAAGAGAGATAGATCTGTCTCTATAATAAACACCAGACGTAGAGAGAGAGATAGATCTGTCTCTATAATAAACACCAGACGTAGAGAGAGAGATAGATCTGTCTCTATAATACACACCAGACATAGACGTAGAGAGATAGATCTGTCTCTATAATACACACCAGACGTAGAGAGAGAGATAGATCTGTCTCTATAATACACACCAGACGTAGAGAGAGAGATAGATCTGTCTCTATAATACACACCAGACGTAGAGAGATAGATCTGTCTCTATAATAAACACCAGACGTAGAGAGAGAGATAGATCTGTCTCTATAATACACACCAGACGTAGAGAGAGAGATAGATCTGTCTCTATAATACACACCAGACGTAGAGAGAGAGATAGATCTGTCTCTATAATAAACACCAGACATAGAGAGAGAGATAGATCTGTCTCTATAATAAACACCAGACGTAGAGAGAGAGATAGATCTGTCTCTATAATACACACCAGACATAGACGTAGAGAGATAGATCTGTCTCTATAATACACACCAGACATAGAGAGATAGATCTGTCTCTATAATAAACACCAGATGTAGAGAGAGAGATAGATCTGTCTCTATAATACACACCAGACGTAGAGAGAGAGATAGATCTGTCTCTATAATATACACCAGACGTAGAGAGAGAGATAGATCTGTCTCTATAATACACACCAGACGTAGAGAGAGAGATAGATCTGTCTCTATAATATACACCAGACGTAGAGAGAGAGATAGATCTGTCTCTATAATAAACACCAGACATAGAGAGATAGACCTGTCTCTATAATAAACACCAGACGTAGAGAGAGAGATAGATCTGTCTCTATAATAAACACCAGACGTAGAGAGTTAGGGTTAGTACCATCTATATCCACAGAGCTACGTTACCCACAATACCCTGCTGTAAGCACCATAACAACGTTACCCACAATGCACTGCTGTCATAGCTAGAGCTACAGAAGCTACATTACACACAACACAATATATTATTATCCAAAACACACTGTTTGCAAACACGATAACTACATTACCCACAACACAATGCTGAAAGCACCAGAATACTCCAGAACTGCATTACCCATAACACACTGCTGAAATCACCAGAATACTCCAGAACTACATTACCCACAACCCACGGCTGAAAGCACCAGAATACTCCAGAACTGCATTACCCATAACACACTGCTGAAATCACCAGAATACTCCAGAACTACATTACCCACAACTCACTGCAGAAAGAACCAGAATACTCCAAAACTACATTACCCACAATACAACACGACACTCTTGAGATTTATTTTTAGTTGTATTTATATATTATCTCTGTTAGTGTTCTCCTCTAAAAAGTGTGTTTGTCTGTAAAGCCTCTTGTCTGTCTCAATCAGGGTATTTATTTATATATTATCTCTGGTAGTGTCCTCCTCTAAAAGTGTGTTTGTCTGTAAAGCCTCTTGTCTGTCTCAACCACAGTATTTATTTATATATTATCTCTGGTAGTGTTCTCCTCTAAAAAGTGTGTTTGTCTGTAAAGCCTCTTGACTGTCTCAATCACAGTATTTATTTATATATTATCTCTGGTAGTGTTCTCCTCTAAAAAGTGTGTTTGTCTGTAAAGCATCTTGTCTGTCTCAATCACAGTATTTATTTATATATTATCTCTGTTAGTGTTCTCCTCTAAAAAGTGTATTTGTATGTAAAGCCTCTTGACTGTCTCAATCACAGTATTTATTGATATATTATCTCTGGTAGTGTCCTCCTCTAAACAGTGTGTTTGTCTGTAAAGCCTCTTGTCTGTCTCAATCACAGTATTTATTTATATATTATCTCTGGTAGTGTCCTCCTCTAAACAGTGTGTTTGTCTGTAAAGCCTCTTGTCTGTCTCAATCACAGTATTTATTTATATATTATCTCTGGTAGTGTTCTCCTCTAAAAAGTGTATTTGTCTGTAAAGCCTCTTGACTGTCTCAATCACAGTATTTATTTATATATTATCTCTGGTAGTGTCCTCCTCTGAACAGTGTGTTTGTCTGTAAAGCCTCTTGTCTGTCTCAACCACAGTATTTATTTATATATTATCTCTGTTAGTGTCCTCCTCTAAACAGTGTGTTTGTCTGTAAAGCCTCTTGTCTGTCTCAACCACAGTATTTATGTATATGTAATCAAAAGGAACTCACCCTCCTCATCTGACACGTCCAGTATCTCCGTCATGGTCTCCGGAACATTCATCTTGTGTTTCTCTGATGTCACAGTCTGTCAGCACAGGGGTTCCAAGCCAATCACAACCAGGGAAAAAAAAAGAAAAAAAAGAGGATTCAGCCCTTTAGAACCAGAGGGTTGTAACCATAGAAACACAAATGATATTCTGTGTTGTTTTGTTGTTGTTGTTGTGAAAGTTGTGAAGTCACGGACGGAAAACAAACTGGTACTGTTGTGACAGACAGAGGACTGTGTTCATTCCTAACACACTGACTATTTTCCCTGCTAAATGGTTAAGGTTAGGATAGGAGAAAGGGGTAAGCTGATCTGAGGTTAGGGGGAACCCTTCTACCTGGAAGCGTCACGAGGGGTCACATACCGTTGTGGTGGTGATGACCTCTTCTGTGACAACCTTCAGAGTGTCAACGACAGATATGTAACCCAGACGCCTGGCAATGGACAGAGCAGTGTTCCCATTCTGACAGAGAGAGAGAAAGAAAGAGAGAGGGGGAGAGAGAGGGGGAGGGAGATGGGGAGGGAGAGAGGGGGAGAGGGGGAGAGAGGGGGGAGGGAGAGGGGGAGGGAGAGAGGGGGAGGGAGAGGGGGGTAATGAGGGGCGAGAGGGAGGAGGGATAGGGGGAGGGAGATGGGGAGGGAGAGAGGGGGAGGGAGAGGGAGAGAGAGAGAGGGGGAGAGAGAAAGAGAGAGAGGGGGAGGATAATGAGGGAGAGAGGGGGAGGAAGGATAGAGAGTGTGAGAGAGCAAGTGAGAGGGGGATAGGAGAGAGAACGAGAGTGTGAAAAAGCGGGAGAGGAAGAGTGAGAGGGAAGGAAGGAAGGAAGGAAGGAAGGAAGGAAGGAAGGAAGGAAGGAAGGAAGGAAGGAAGGAAGGAAGGAAGGAAGGAAGGAAGGAAGGAAAGAAAGAAAGAAAGAAGGAAGGAGAGAATCAAACATCTAATCAAACGATGTGTGTGTGTGTGTGTGTGTGTGTGTGTGTGTGTGTGTGTGTGTGTGTGTGTTCTTACAGCAGTGGTAGTGTTGGGTGTCGCTCCATGCTGTAACAGGACGTTGATGATGTGTGTGTGTGTGTGTGTGTGTTCTTACAGCAGTGGTAGTGTTGGGTGTCGCTCCATGCTGTAACAGGACGTTGATGATGTGTGTGTGTGTGTGTGTTCTTACAGCAGTGGTAGTGTTGGGTGTCGCTCCATGCTGTAACAGGACGTTGATGATGTGTGTGTGTGTGTGTGTGTGTTCTTACAGCAGTGGTAGTGTTGGGTGTCGCTCCATGCTGTAACAGGACGTTGATGATGTGTGTGTGTGTGTGTGTGTTCTTACAGCAGTGGTAGTGTTGGGTGTCGCTCCATGCTGTAACAGGACGTTGATGATGTGTGTGTGTGTGTGTTCTTACAGCAGTGGTAGTGTTGGGTGTCGCTCCATGCTGTAACAGGACGTTGATGATGTGTGTGTGTGTGTGTTCTTACAGCAGTGGTAGTGTTGGGTGTCGCTCCATGCTGTAACAGGACGTTGATGGTGTGTGTGTGTGTGTGTGTTCTTACAGCAGTGGTAGTGTTGGGTGTCGCTCCATGCTGTAACAGGACGTTGATGATGTGTGTGTGTGTGTGTGTTCTTACAGCAGTGGTAGTGTTGGGTGTCGCTCCATGCTGTAACAGGACGTTGATGATGTGTGTGTGTGTGTGTTCTTACAGCAGTGGTAGTGTTGGGTGTCGCTCCATGCTGTAACAGGACATTGATGATGTGTGTGTGTGTGTGTGTGTGTGTGTGTGTGTGTGTGTGTGTGTGTGTGTTCTTACAGCAGTGGTAGTGTTGGGTGTCGCGCCATGCTGTAACAGGACATTGATGATGTGTGTGTGTGTGTTCTTACAGCAGTGGTAGTGTTGGGTGTCGCTCCATGCTGTAACAGGACGTTGATGATGTGTGTGTGTGTGTGTGTGTTCTTACAGCAGTGGTAGTGTTGGGTGTCGCGCCATGCTGTAACAGGACGTTGATGATGTGTGTGTGTGTGTGTGTTCTTACAGCAGTGGTAGTGTTGGGTGTCGCTCCATGCTGTAACAGGACGTTGATGATGTGTGTGTGTGTGTGTGTGTTCTTACAGCAGTGGTAGTGTTGGGTGTCGCTCCATGCTGTAACAGGACGTTGATGATGTGTGTGTGTGTGTGTGTTCTTACAGCAGTGGTAGTGTTGGGTGTCGCTCCATGCTGTAACAGGACGTTGATGATGTGTGTGTGTGTGTGTTCTTACAGCAGTGGTAGTGTTGGGTGTCGCTCCATGCTGTAACAGGACGTTGATGATGTGTGTGTGTGTGTGTGTGTGTGTGTGTGTGTGTGTTCTTACAGCAGTGGTAGTGTTGGGTGTCGCTCCATGCTGTTACAGGACGTTGATGATGTGTGTGTGTGTGTGTGTGTGTGTGTGTGTTCTTACAGCAGTGGTAGTGTTGGGTGTCGCTCCATGCTGTAACAGGACGTTGATGATGTGTGTGTGTGTGTGTGTGTTCTTACAGCAGTGGTAGTGTTGGGTGTCGCTCCATGCTGTAACAGGACGTTGATGATGTGTGTGTGTGTGTGTGTTCTTACAGCAGTGGTAGTGTTGGGTGTCGCTCCATGCTGTAACAGGACGTTGATGATGTGTGTGTGTGTGTGTGTGTGTGTGTGTTCTTACAGCAGTGGTAGTGTTGGGTGTCGCTCCATGCTGTAACAGGACGTTGATGATGTGTGTGTGTGTGTTCTTACAGCAGTGGTAGTGTTGGGTGTCGCTCCATGCTGTAACAGGACGTTGATGATGTGTGTGTGTGTGTTCTTACAGCAGTGGTAGTGTTGGGTGTCGCTCCATGCTGTAACAGGACGTTGATGATGTGTGTGTGTGTGTGTGTGTGTGTGTGTGTGTTCTTACAGCAGTGGTAGTGTTGGGTGTCGCTCCATGCTGTTACAGGACGTTGATGATGTGTGTGTGTGTGTGTGTTCTTACAGCAGTGGTAGTGTTGGGTGTCGCTCCATGCTGTAACAGGACGTTGATGATGTGTGTGTGTCCCTGCTGCGCTGCCTGGTGAAGCGGAGTGTAACCGTTCTGGAGACACAGACAGTTGAGTTTTAAACGCTGACATCAAACACACATTATACATACATATTATACACACACACACACACACACACACACACACACACACACACACACACACACACTGAAATAGAAAACAGAAGGAACGAGAACACGAGAAACAGACAGTTGGGTTTTAAATATTTAAATCCTAATGGTCACCAACTGTCACTAACTGTCAGTCTGCTACTGGAGCGGTACCTTACCTGTTCCAATATTAACTCTGTTACCTAACCCGTTCCAATATTAACTCTGTTACCTAACCCGTTCCAATATTAAACTCTGGTACCTAAACCGTTCCAATATTAAACTCTGGTACCTTACCCGTTCCAATATTAAACTCTGTTACCTAAACCGTTCCAATATTAAACTCTGGTACCTTACCCGTTCCAATATTAACTCTGGTACCTTACCCATTCCAATATTAAACTCTGGTACCTAACCCGTTCCAATATTAAACTCTGGTACCTAACCCGTTCCAATATTAACTCTGGTACCTTACCCGTTCCAATATTAAACTCTGGTACCTAACCCGTTCCAATATTAAACTCTGGTACCTTACCCGTTCCAATATTAAACTCTGGTACCTTACCCGTTCCAATATTAACTCTGGTACCTAACCCGTTCCAATATTAACTCTGGTACCTAACCCGTTCCAATATTAAACTCTGGTACCTAACCCGTTCCAATATTAACTCTGGTACCTTACCCGTTCCAATATTAAACTCTGTTACCTAACCCGTTCCAATATTAAACTCTGGTACCTTACCCGTTCCAATATTAAACTCTGTTACCTAACCCGTTCCAATATTAACTCTGTTACCTAACCCGTTCCAATATTAAACTCTGTTACCTTACCCGTTCCAATATTAAACTCTGTTACCTAACCCGTTCCAATATTAAACTCTGGTACCTAACCCGTTCCAATATTAACTCTGGTACCTAAACCGTTCCAATATTAAACTCTGGTACCTTACCCGTTCCAATATTAAACTCTGTTACCTAACCAGTTCCAATATTAAACTCTGTTACCTAACCCGTTCCAATATTAAACTCTGGTACCATACCCGTTCCAATATTAAACTCTGGTACCTTACCCGTTCCAATATTAAACTCTGGTACCTAACCCGTTCCAATATTAACTCTGGTACCTAACCCGTTCCAATATTAAACTCTGGTACCTAACCCGTTCCAATATTAAACTCTGGTACCTTACCCGTTCCAATATTAAACTCTGGTACCTAACCCGTTCCAATATTAACTCTGGTACCTTACCCGTTCCAATATTAAACTCTGGTACCTTACCCGTTCCAATATTAACTCTGGTACCTTACCCGTTCCAATATTAAACTCTGGTACCTTACCCGTTCCAATATTAAACTCTGGTACCTAACCCGTTCCAATATTAACTCTGGTACCTTACCCGTTCCAATATTAAACTCTGGTACCTTACCCGTTCCAATATTAAACTCTGGTACCTTACCCGTTCCAATGTTAAACTCTGGTACCTTACCCGTTCCAATATTAAACTCTGGTACCTTACCCGTTCCAATATTAACTCTGGTACCTAACCCGTTCCAATATTAAACTCTGGTACCTTACCCGTTCCAATATTAAACTCTGTTACCTTACCCGTTCCAATATTAAACTCTGGTACCTAACCCGTTCCAATATTAAACTCTGTTACCTTACCCGTTCCAATATTAAACTCTGGTACCTAACCCGTTCCAATATTAAACTCTGTTACCTTACCCGTTCCAATATTAACTCTGGTACCTTACCCGTTCCAATATTAAACTCTGGTACCTTACCCGTTCCAATATTAACTCTGGTACCTAACCCGTTCCAATATTAAACTCTGGCACCTTACCCGTTCCAATATTAAACTCTGTTACCTTTCCCGTTCCAATATTAAACTCTGTTACCTTACCCGTTCCAATATTAAACTCTGTTACCTTAACCGTTCCAATATTAAACTCTGGTACCTTACCCGTTCCAATATTAAACTCTGTTACCTTACCCGTTCCAATATTAACTATGGTACCTAACCCGTTCCAATATTAAACTCTGGTACCTAACCCGTTCCAATATTAACTCTGTTACCTAACCCGTTCCAATGTTAACTCTGGTACCTAACCCGTTCCAATAGTAAACTCTGGTACATTACCCGTTCCAATATTAAACTCTGGTACCTTACCCGTTCCAATATTAAACTCTGGTACCTAACCCGTTCCAATAGTAAACACTGGTACCTAACCCGTTCCAATATTAAACTCTGGTACCTTACCCGTTCCAATAGTAAACTCTGGTACCTTACCCGTTCCAATATTAACTCTGGTACCTTACCCGTTCCAATATTAACTCTGGTACCTTACCCATTCCAATATTAAACTCTGGTACCTTACCCGTTCCAATATTAAACTCTGGTACCTTACCCGTTCCAATATTAACTCTGGTACCTTACCCGTTCCAATATTAAACTCTGGTACCTTACCCGTTCCAATATTAACTCTGGTACCTAACCCGTTCCAATATTAACTCTGGTACCTTACCCGTTCCAATATTAACTCTGGTACCTAACCCGTTCCAATATTAAACTCTGGTACCTAACCCGTTCCAATAGTAAACTCTGGTACCTTACCCGTTCCAATATTAAACTCTGTTACCTTACCCGTTCCAATATTAAACTCTGGTACCTAACCCGTTCCAATAGTAAACTCTGGTACCTTACCCATTCCAATAGTAAACTCTGGTACCTAACCCGTTCCAATATTAACTCTGGTACCTAACCCGTTCCAATATTAAACTCTGGTACCTTACCCATTCCAATATTAAACTCTGGTACCTTACCCGTTCCAATATTAAACTCTGGTACCTAACCCGTTCCAATATTAACTCTGGTACCTAACCCGTTCCAATATTAACTCTGGTACCTTACCCGTTCCAATATTAAACTTTGGTACCTTACCCGTTCCAATATTAAACTCTGTTACCTTACCCGTTCCAATATTAAACTCTGGTACCTAACACGTTCCATTATTAACTCTGGTACCTTACCCGTTCCAATATTAAACTCTGGTACCTTACCCGTTCCAATAGTAAACTCTGGTACCTTACCCGTTCCAATAGTAAACTCTGGTACCTTACCCGTTCCAATATTAAACTCTGGTACCTTATCCGTTCCAATATTAAACTCTGGTACCTTACCCGTTCCAATATTAAACTCTGGTACCTTACCCGTTCCAATATTAAACTCTGGTACCTTACCCGTTCCAATATTAAACTCTGGTACCTTACCCGTTCCAATATTAAACTCTGGTACCTTACCCGTTCCAATATTAACTCTGGTACCTTAACCGTTCCAATATTAACTCTGGTACCTTACCCGTTCCAATATTAAACTCTGTTACCTTACCAGTTCCAATATTAAAATCTGGTACCTTACCCATTCCAATATTAAACTATGTTACCTTACCCGTTCCAATATTAAACTCTGTTACCTTACCCGTTCCAATAGTAAAATCTGGTACCTTACCCATTCCAATAGTAAAATCTGGTACCTTACCCGTTCCAATATAAACTCTGGTACCTAACCCGTTCCAATATTAAACTCTGGAACCTTACCCATTCCAATAGTAAAATCTGGTACCTTACCCATTCCAATATTAAACTATGTTACCTTACCCGTTCCAATATTAACTCTGGTACCTAACCCGTTCCAATATTAAACTCTGGTACCTTACCCGTTCCAATAGTAAACTCTGGTACCTTACCCATTCCAATATTAAACTCTGGTACCTAACCCGTTCCAATATTAACTCTGGTACCTAACCCGTTCCAATATTAAACTCTGTTACCTTACCTGTTCCAATATTAAACTCTGGTACCTTACCCGTTCCAATATTAAACTCTGGTACCTAACCCGTTCCAATATTAAACTCTGGTACCTAAACCCGTTCCAATATTAAACTCTGTTACCTTACCCGTTCCAATATTAACTCTGGTACCTAACCCGTTCCAATAGTAAACTCTGGTACCTTACCCGTTCCAATATTAAACTCTGGTACCTTACCCGTTCCAATATTAAACTATGTTACCTTACCCGTTCCAATATTAAACTCTGTTACCTTACCCATTCCAATATTAAACTATGTTACCTTACCCGTTCCAATATTAAACTCTGGTACCTAACCCGTTCCAATATTAAAGTCTGGTACCTTGGTTTTGGCGTTGACACTGGCGCCCTGCTGCAAGAGGAAGTTGACCATCTTTACGTTTCCATAGTGACAGGCAACAATGAGAGGAGTGTAGCCGAGCTGAAGAAGTTGAGAGAAAGATCTTAGAAAACAATAAAGTGTGTGTGTGTGTGTGTGTGTGTGTGTGTGTGTGTGTGTGTGTGTGTGTGTGTGTGTGTGTGTGTGTGTGTGTGTGTGTGTGTGTGTGTGTGTGTGTGTGTGTGTGTGTGTGTGTACCTTGGTTTGCTGGTCCAGGTTAGCATCACGTTTGGCCAGAACTTCTGCTGCATTCACTCTGTCCTCCTGGGCTGTGAGGTGGAGGGGTGTCAGACCACTCTGAGAGAGGGAGAGAGATACCCAGAGAGAGAGACATTTAGAGAGAGGGGAGAGAGAGGGAGAGTTGGAGAGAGAGAGAGGGAGAGTTGGAGAGAGAGATGGAGGTGGAGAGAGGGAGAGTTAGAGAGAGAGATGGAGGGGGAGAGATGAGAGATGGAGGGGGAGAGAGAGGGAGAGTTGGAGAGAGATGGAGGGGGAGGGAGAGAGGGAGAGTTGGAGAGAGATGGAGGGGAGAGAGGGAGAGTTGGAGAGAGAGGGAGAGTTGGAGAGAGACAGAGGAGGAGAGAGAGAGGGAGATTTGGAGAGAGACGGATGAGGAAAGAGAGAGGGAGATTTGGAGAGATACGGAGGAGAGAGAGAGGGAGAGTTGGAGAGAGAGATGGGAGAGTGAGAGGGAGAGTTGGAGAGAGAGATGGGAGAGTGAGAAGGAGAGTTGGAGAGTTGGAGAGAGAGGTGGCAGGGAGAGAGAAATAGAGGGAGAGTTGGAGAGAGATGGAGGGGGAGAGAGGGAGAGTTGGAGAGAGAGAAGGAGGAGGAGAGAGGGAGAGTTGGAGAGAGAGAGGGAGATTTGGAGAGAGACGGAGGAGGAGAGAGAGAGGGAGAGTTGGAGAGAGAGATGAGGGGATAGATAGAGGGAGAGTTGGAGAAAGATGGAGGGGGAGAGAGAGGGAGAGTTGGAGAGAGATAGAGGGGGAGAGAGAGGGAGAGTTGGAGAGAGATGGAGGGGGAGAGAGAGAGGGAGAGTTGGAGAAAGATGGAGGGGGAGAGAGAGGGAGAGTTGGAGAAAGATGGAGGGGGAGAGAGAGGGAGAGTTGGAGAGAGATGGAGGAGGAGAGAGAGAGGGAGAGTTGGAGAGAGATGGAGGGGGAGAGAGAGGGAGAGTTGGAGAGAGATGGAGGGGGAGAGAGAGAGGGAGTGAGAGGGAGAGTTGGAGTGAGAGATGGAGGGGGGAAGAGAAGGAGAGAGGGAGAGTTGGAGAGAGATGGAGGGGGAGAGAAAGGGAGAGTTGGAGTGAGAGATGGAGGGGGAGAGAGAAGGAGAGAGAGGGAGAGTTGGAGAGAGATGTAGGGGGTAGAGAGAGGGAGAGTTGGAGAGAGATGGAGGGGGAGAGAGAGGGAGAATTGGAGAGAGAGAAGGAGGAGGAGAGAGGGAGAGTTGGAGAGAGACGGGAGAGTTGGAGTGAGAGGTGGCAGGGAGAGAGAGATGGAGAGGGGAGAGAGAGAGAGATGGAGAGAATGTATTGTGTATGCCAAAGACCACATTTTTGGATGTGTGCAACAACTCTGCTAAGTGTGAATCTCTGTGTCCCCACCTACCTTAGTGGGAGTGTTGATGTGTGCCCCTCCTACCTTAGTGGGAGTGTTGACGTGTCCCCCCCTACCTTAGTGGGAGTGTTGATGTGTCCCCCCCTACCTTAGTGGGAGTGTTGACGTGTGCCCCCCCTACCTTAGTGGGAGTGTTGACGTGCGCCCCCCTACCTTAGTGGGAGTGTTGACGTGTGCCCCCCTACCTTAGTGGGAGTGTTGACGTGCGCCCCCCTACCTTAGTGGGAGTGTTGACGTGTCCCCCCTACCTTAGTGGGAGTGTTGACGTGTCCCCCCTACCTTAGTGGGAGTGTTGACGTGCCCCCCCGCTACCTTAGTGGGAGTGTTGACGTGCGTCCCCCTACCTTAGTGGGAGTGTTGACGTGTCCCCCCTTACCTTAGTGGGAGTGTTGACGTGTGCCCCCCTACCTTAGTGGGAGTGTTGATGTGTCCCCCCTACCGTAGTGGGAGTGTTGACGTGTGCCCCCCTACCTTAGTGGGAGTGTTGATGTGTCCCCCCTACCTTAGTGGGAGTGTTGACGTGTGCCCCCTACCTTAGTGGGAGTGTTGACGTGTGCCCCCCTACCTTAGTGGGAGTGTTGACGTGTGCCCCCCTACCTTAGTGGGAGTGTTGACGTGTGCCCCCCTACCTTAGTGGGAGTGTTGACGTGTGCCCCCCTACCTTAGTGGGAGTGTT
Source organism: Oncorhynchus masou masou (assembly GCF_036934945.1). Lineage (NCBI taxonomy): Eukaryota > Metazoa > Chordata > Actinopteri > Salmoniformes > Salmonidae > Oncorhynchus > Oncorhynchus masou. The sequence continues at coordinate 69,196 of NW_027011543.1, read as the reverse complement.
GACGTGTGCCCCCCTACCTTAGTGGGAGTGTTGACGTGTCCCCCCTACCTTAGTGGGAGTGTTGACGTGTCCCCCCTACCTTAGTGGGAGTGTTGACGTGTGCCCCCCTACCTTAGTGGGAGTGTTGACGTGTGCCCCCCTACCTTAGTGGGAGTGTTGACGTGTGCCCCCCTACCTTAGTGGGAGTGTTGACGTGTGCCCCCCACCTTAGTGGGAGTGTTGATGTGTCCCCCCTACCTTAGTGGGAGTGTTGATGTGTCCCCCCTACCTTAGTGGGAGTGTTGACGTGTGCCCCCCTACCTTAGTGGGAGTGTTGACGTGTTCCCCCCTACCTTAGTGGGAGTGTTGATGTGTCCCCCCTACCTTAGTGGGAGTGTTGACGTGTTCCCCCTACCTCAGTGGGAGTGTTGACGTGTGCCCCCCTACCTTAGTGGGAGTGTTGACGTGCCCCCCTACCTTAGTGGGAGTGTTGACGTGTGCCCCCCTACCTTAGTGGGAGTGTTGACGTGTTCCCCCCTACCTTAGTGGGAGTGTTGATGTGTCCCCCCTACCTTAGTGGGAGTGTTGACGTGTTCCCCCCTACCTTAGTGGGAGTGTTGACGTGTGCCCCCCTACCTTAGTGGGAGTGTTGACGTGTGCCCCCCTACCTTAGTGGGAGTGTTGACGTGTGCCCCCCTACCTTAGTGGGAGTGTTGACGTGTCCCCCCCCCTACCTTAGTGGGAGTGTTGACGTGTGCCCCCCCTACCTTAGTGGGAGTGTTGACGTGTGCCCCCTTGCCCAGCAGCAGACTGGTCATGTCACTGTGCCCCTCCTGTGAGGCCAGGTGTAGAGGGGTGACCCCCTGTTTGGTCAGGACGTTGGCCTCAGCTCCGTACTGCAGCAGAGACGAGGCGACGGACGTCTGGTTCTTCTTGGCAGCGATGTGGAGTGGCGTGTATCCGTTCTGAGAGCAGAGAGGATTGTGGGTAGGAGCAAAACGTCAGTGTTAGTTTTGAAAAACCATCAGAGAAGATACTTCAATTAGAAAAACCAGGTTCTGAGATGAGGAGTTCATTAAATATGATTTATTTTTCACGTGTCATGGTCAACAGTAGTGTTATATAGGGGACAGTATTATGGGTCAACAGTAGTGTTATATAGGGGACAGTATTATGGGTTAACAGTAGTGTTATATAGGGGACAGTATTATGGGTCAACAGTAGTGTTATATAGGGGACAGTAGTATGGGTCAACAGTAGTGTTATATAGGGGACAGTATTATGGGTCAACAGTAGTGTTATATAGGGGACAGTATTATGGGTCAACAGTAGTGTTGTATAGGGGACAGTATTATGGGTCAACAGTAGTGTTATATAGGGGACAGTATTATGGGTCAACAGTAGTGTTGTATAGGGGACAGTATTATGGGTCAACAGTAGTGTTATATAGGGGACAGTATTATGGGTCAACAGTAGTGTTATATAGGGGACAGTATTATGGGTCAACATGGGTCAGTATATAGTGTTGTATAGTGTTCAACAGTATAGGGGACAGTATTATGGGTCAACAGTAGTGTTATATAGGGGACAGTATTATGGGTCAACAGTAGTGTTATATAGGGGACAGTATTATGGGTCAACAGTAGTGTTATATAGGGGACAGTATTATGGGTCAACAGTAGTGTTATATAGGGGACTGTATTTTGGGTCAACAGTAGTGTTATATTGGGGACAGTATTATGGGTCAACAGTAGTGTTATATAGGGGACAGTATTATGGGTCAACAGTAGTGTTATATAGGGGACAGTATTATGGGTCAACAGTAGTGTTATATAGGGGACAGTATTATGGGTCAACAGTAGTGTTATATAGGGGACAGTATTATGGGTCAACAGTAGTAGTTTATATAGGGGACAGTATTATGGGTCAACAGTAGTGTTATATAGGGGACAGTATTATGGGTCAACAGTAGTGTTATATAGGGGACAGTATTATGGGTCAACAGTAGTGTTATATAGGGGACAGTATTATGGGTCAACAGTAGTGTTATATAGGGGACAGTATTATGGGTCAACAGTAGTGTTATATAGGGGACAGTATTATGGGTCAACAGTAGTGTTATATAGGGGACAGTATTATGGGTCAACAGTAGTGTTATATAGGGGACAGTATTATGGGTCAACAGTTGTTATATAGGGGACAGTATTATGGGTCAACAGTAGTGTTATATAGGGGACAGTATTATGGGTCAACAGTAGTGTTATATAGGGGACAGTATTATGGGTCAACAGTAGTGTTATATAGGGGACAGTATTATGGGTCAACAGTAGTGTTATATAGGGGACAGTATTATGGGTCAACAGTAGTGTTATATAGGGGACAGTATTATGGGTCAACAGTAGTGTTATATAGGGGACAGTATTATGGGTCAACAGTAGTGTTATATAGGGGACAGTATTATGGGTCAACAGTAGTGTTATATAGGGGACAGTATTATGGGTCAACAGTAGTGTTATATAGGGGGGTCAACAGTATTATGGGTATTATGGGTCAACAGTAGTGTTATATAGGGGACAGTATTATGGGTCAACAGTAGTATATATGGGTCAACAGTAGTGTTATATAGGGGACAGTATTATGGGTCAACAGTAGTGTTATATAGGGGACAGTATTATGGGTCAACAGTAGTGTTATATAGGGGACAGTATTATGGGTCAACAGTAGTGTTATATAGGGGACAGTATTATGGGTCAACAGTAGTGTTATATAGGGGACAGTATTATGGGTCAACAGTAGTGTTATATAGGGGACAGTATTATGGGTCAACAGTAGTGTTATATAGGGGACAGTATTATGGGTCAACAGTAGTGTTATATAGGGGACAGTATTATGGGTCAACAGTAGTGTTATATAGGGGACAGTATTATGGGTCAACAGTAGTGTTATATAGGGGACAGTATTATGGGTCAACAGTAGTGTTATATAGGGGACAGTATTATGGGTCAACAGTAGTGTTATATAGGGGACAGTATTATGGGTCAACAGTAGTGTTATATAGGGGACAGTATTATGGGTCAACAGTAGTGTTATATAGGGGACAGTATTATGGGTCAACAGTAGTGTTATATAGGGGACAGTATTATGGGTCAACAGTAGTGTTATATAGGGTATTATGGGTCAACAGTAGTGTTATATAGGGGACAGTATTATGGGTCAACAGTAGTGTTATATAGGGGACAGTATTATGGGTCAACAGTAGTGTTATATAGGGGACAGTATTATGGGTCAACAGTAGTGTTATATAGGGGACAGTATTATGGGTCAACAGTAGTGTTATATAGGGGACAGTATTATGGGTCAACAGTAGTGTTATATATTATGGGTCAACAGACAGTATTATGGGTCAACAGTAGTGTTATATAGGGGACAGTATTATGGGTCAACAGTAGTGTTATATAGGGGACAGTATTATGGGTCAACAGTAGTGTTATATAGGGGACAGTATTATGGGTCAACAGTAGTGTTATATAGGGGACAGTATTATGGGTCAACAGTAGTGTTATATAGGGGACAGTATTATGGGTCAACAGTAGTGTTATATAGGGGACAGTATTATGGGTCAACAGTAGTGTTATATAGGGGACAGTATTATGGGTCAACAGTAGTGTTATATAGGGGACAGTATTATGGGTCAACAGTAGTGTTATATAGGGGACAGTATTATGGGTCAACAGTAGTGTTATATAGGGGACAGTATTATGGGTCAACAGTAGTGTTATATAGGGGACAGTATTATGGGTCAACAGTAGTGTTATATAGGGGACAGTATTATGGGTCAACAGTAGTGTTATATAGGGGACAGTATTATGGGTCAACAGTAGTGTTATATAGGGGACAGTATTATGGGTCAACAGTAGTGTTATATAGGGGACAGTATTATGGGTCAACAGTAGTGTTATATAGGGGACAGTATTATGGGTCAACAGTAGTGTTATATAGGGGACAGTATTATGGGTCAACAGTAGTGTTATATAGGGGACAGTATTATGGGTCAACAGTAGTGTTATATAGGGGACAGTATTATGGGTCAACAGTAGTGTTATATAGGGGACAGTATTATGGGTCAACAGTAGTGTTATATAGGGGACAGTATTATGGGTCAACAGTAGTGTTATATAGGGGACAGTATTATGGGTCAACAGTAGTGTTATATATTATGGGGACAGTATTATGGGTCAACAGTAGTGTTATATAGGGGACAGGGGTCAACAGTAGTGTATGGGGACAGTATTATGGGTCAACAGTAGTGTTATATAGGGGACAATTATGGGTCAACAGTAGTGTTATATAGGGGACAGTATTATGGGTCAACAGTATATAGGGGACAGTGTCAACAGTAGTGTTATATAGGGACAGTATTATGGGTCAACAGTAGTGTTATATAGGGGACAGTATTATGGGTCAACAGTAGTGTTATATAGGGGACAGTATTATGGGTCAACAGTAGTGTTATATAGGGGACAGTATTATGGGTCAACAGTAGTGTTATATAGGGGACAGTATTATGGGTCAACAGTAGTGTTATATAGGGGACAGTATTATGGGTCAACAGTAGTGTTATATAGGGGACAGTATTATGGGTCAACAGTAGTGTTATATAGGGGACAGTATTATGGGTCAACAGTAGTGTTATATAGGGGACAGTATTATGGGTCAACAGTAGTGTTATATAGGGGACAGTATTATGGGTCAACAGTAGTGTTATATAGGGGACAGTATTATGGGTCAACAGTAGTGTTATCAACAGTAGTGTTATATAGGGGACAGTATTATGGGTCAACAGTAGTGTTATATAGGGGACAGTATTATGGGTCAACAGTAGTGTTATATAGGGGACAGTATTATGGGTCAACAGTCAATTATGGGTCAGTAGTGTTATATAGGGGACAGTATTATGGGTCAACAGTAGTGTTATATAGGGGACAGTATTATGGGTCAACAGTAGTGTTATATAGGGGACAGTATTATGGGTCAACAGTAGTGTTATATAGGGGACAGTATTATGGGTCAACAGTAGTGTTATATAGGGGACAGTATTATGGGTCAACAGTAGTGTTATATAGGGGACAGTATTATGGGTCAACAGTAGTGTTATATAGGGGACAGTATTATGGGTCAACAGTAGTGTTATACAGTATTATGGGGATATAGGGGACAGTATTATGGGTCAACAGTAGTGTTATATAGGGGACAGTATTATGGGTCAACAGTAGTGTTATATAGGGGACAGTATTATGGGTCAACAGTAGTGTTATATAGGGGACAGTATTATGGGTCAACAGTAGTGTTATATAGGGGACAGTATTATGGGTCAACAGTAGTGTTATATAGGGGACAGTATTATGGGTCAACAGTAGTGTTATATAGGGGACAGTATTATGGGTCAACAGTAGTGTTATATAGGGGACAGTATTATGGGTCAACAGTAGTGTTATATAGGGGACAGTATTATGGGTCAACAGTTATGGGGACAGTATTATGGGTCAACAGTAGTGTTATATAGGGGACAGTATTATGGGTCAACAGTAGTGTTATATAGGGGACAGTATTATGGGTCAACAGTAGTGTTATATAGGGGACAGTATTATGGGTCAACAGTAGTGTTATATAGGGGACAGTATTATGGGTCAACAGTAGTGTATATAGGGGACAGTATTATGGGTCAACAGTAGTGTTATATAGGGGACAGTATTATGGGTCAACAGTAGTGTTATATAGGGGACAGTATTATGGGTCAACAGTAGTGTTATATAGGGGACAGTATTATGGGTCAACAGTAGTGTTATATAGGGGACAGTATTATGGGTCAACAGTAGTGTTATATAGGGGACAGTATTATGGGTCAACAGTAGTGTTATATAGGGGACAGTATTATGGGTCAACAGTAGTGTTATATAGGGGACAGTATTATGGGTCAACAGTAGTGTTATATAGGGGACAGTATTATGGGTCAACAGTAGTGTTATATAGGGGACAGTATTATGGGTCAACAGTAGTGTTATATAGGGGACAGTATTATGGGTCAACAGTAGTGTTATATAGGGGACAGTATTATGGGTCAACAGTAGTGTTATATAGGGGACAGTATTATGGGGACAGTATTATGGGTCAACAGTAGTGTTATATAGGGGACAGTATTATGGGTCAACAGTAGTGTTATATAGGGGACAGTATTATGGGTCAACAGTAGTGTTATATAGGGGACAGTATTATGGGTCAACAGTAGTGTTATATTATGGGTCACAGTATTATGGGTCAACAGTAGTGTTATATAGGGGACAGTATTATGGGTCAACAGTAGTGTTATATAGGGGACAGTATTATGGGTCAACAGTAGTGTTATATAGTATTATGGGTCAACAGTAGTGTTATATAGGGGACAGTATTATGGGTCAACAGTAGTGTTATATAGGGGACAGTATTATGGGTCAACAGTAGTGTTATATAGGGGACAGTATTATGGGTCAACAGTAGTGTTATATAGGGGACAGTATTATGGGTCAACAGTAGTGTTATATAGGGGACAGTATTATGGGTCAACAGTAGTGTTATATAGGGGACAGTATTATGGGTCAACAGTAGTGTTATATAGGGGACAGTATTATGGGTCAACAGTAGTGTTATATAGGGGACAGTATTATGGGTCAACAGTAGTGTTATATAGGGGACAGTATTATGGGTCAACAGTAGTGTTATATAGGGGACAGTATTATGGGTCAACAGTAGTGTTATATAGGGGACAGTATTATGGGTCAACAGTAGTGTTATATAGGGGACAGTATTATGGGTCAACAGTAGTGTTATATAGGGGACAGTATTATGGGTCAACAGTAGTGTTATATAGGGGACAGTATTATGGGTCAACAGTAGTGTTATATAGGGGACAGTATTATGGGTCAACAGTAGTGTTATATAGGGGACAGTATTATGGGTCAACAGTAGTGTTATATAGGGGACAGTATTATGGGTCAACAGTAGTGTTATATAGGGGACAGTATTATGGGTCAACAGTAGTGTTATATAGGGGACAGTATTATGGGTCAACAGTAGTGTTATAGGGGACAGTATTATGGGTCAACAGTAGTGTTATATATATTATGGGTCAACAGTAGTGTTATATAGGGGACAGTATTATGGGTCAACAGTAGTGTTATATAGGGGACAACAGTAGTGTTATATAGGGGACAGTATTATGGGTCAACAGTAGTGTTATATAGGGGACAGTATTATGGGTCAACAGTAGTGTTATATAGGGGACAGTATTATGTTTAACTGGTCAACAGTAGTTTTATATTGGGTACAGTATTATGGGTCAACAGTAGTGTTATATAGGGGACAGTATTATGGGTCAACAGTAGTGTTATATAGGGGACAGTATTATGGGTCAACAGTAGTGTTATATAGGGGACAGTATTATGGGTCAACAGTAGTGTTACAGTAGGGTCAACAGTTATATAGGGGACAGTATTATGGGTCAACAGTAGTGTTATATAGGGGACAGTATTATGGGTCAACAGTAGTGTTATATAGGGGACAGTATTATGGGTCAACAGTAGTGTTATATAGGGGACAGTATTATGGGTCAACAGTAGTGTTATATAGGGGACAGTATTATGGGTCAACAGTAGTGTTATATAGGGGACAGTATTATGGGTCAACAGTAGTGTTATATAGGGGACAGTATTATGGGTCAACAGTAGTGTTATATAGGGGACAGTATTATGGGTCAACAGTAGTGTTATATAGGGGACAGTATTATGGGTCAACAGTAGTGTTATATAGGGGACAGTATTATGGGTCAACAGTAGTGTTATATAGGGGACAGTATTATGGGTCAACAGTAGTGTTATATAGGGGACAGTATTATGGGTCAACAGTAGTGTTATATAGGGGACAGTATTATGGGTCAACAGTAGTGTTATATAGGGGACAGTATTATGGGTCAACAGTAGTGTTATATAGGGGACAGTATTATGGGTCAACAGTAGTGTTATATAGGGGACAGTATTATGGGTCAACAGTAGTGTTATATAGGGGACAGTATTATGGGTCAACAGTCAACAGTAGTGTTATATAGGGGACAGTATTATGGGTCAACAGTAGTGTTATATAGGGGACAGTATTATGGGTCAACAGTAGTATATAGGGGACAGTATTATGGGTCAACAGTAGTGTTATATAGGGGACAGTATTATGGGTCAACAGTAGTGTTATATAGGGGACAGTATTATGGGTCAACAGTAGTGTTATATAGGGGACAGTATTATGGGTCAACAGTAGTGTTATATAGGGGACAGTATTATGGGTCACAGTATTATGGGGACAGTATTATGGGTCAACAGTAGTGTTATATAGGGGACAGTATTATGGGTCAACAGTAGTGTTATATAGGGGACAGTATTATGGGTCAACAGTAGTGTTATATAGGGGACAGTATTATGGGTCAACAGTAGTGTTATATAGGGGACAGTATTATGGGTCAACAGTAGTGTTATATAGGGGACAGTATTATGGGTCAACAGTAGTGTTATATAGGGGACAGTATTATGGGTCAACAGTAGTGTTATATAGGGGACAGTATTATGGGTCAACAGTAGTGTTATATAGGGGACAGTATTATGGGTCAACAGTAGTGTTATATAGGGGACAGTATTATGGGTCAACAGTAGTGTTATATAGGGGACAGTATTATGGGTCAACAGTAGTGTTATATAGGGGACAGTATTATGGGTCAACAGTAGTGTTATATACAGGGGACAGTATGTATGGGTCAACAGTAGTGTTATATAGGGGACAGTATTATGGGTCAACAGTAGTGTTATATAGGGACAGTATTATGGGTCAACAGTAGTGTTATATAGGGGACAGTATTATGGGTCAACAGTAGTGTTATATAGGGGACAGTATTATGGGTCAACAGTAGTGTTATATAGGGGACAGTATTATGGGTCAACAGTAGTGTTATATAGGGGACAGTATTATGGGTCAACAGTAGTGTTATATAGGGGACAGTATTATGGGTCAAGTAGTGTTATATAGGGGACAGTATTATGGGTCAGTAGTGTTATATAGGGGTATTATGGGTCAACAGTAGTGTTATATAGGGGACAGTATTATGGGTCAACAGTAGTGTTATATAGGGGACAGTATTATGGGTCAACAGTAGTGTTATATAGGGGACAGTATTATGGGTCAACAGTAGTGTTATATAGGGGACAGTATTATGGGTCAACAGTAGTGTTATATAGGGGACAGTATTATGGGTCAACAGTAGTGTTATACAGTATTATGGGTCAACAGTACAGTATTATGGGTCAACAGTAGTGTTATATAGGGGACAGTATTATGGGTCAACAGTAGTGTTATATAGGGGACAGTATTATGGGTCAACAGTAGTGTTATATAGGGGACAGTATTATGGGTCAACAGTAGTGTTATATAGGGGACAGTATTATGGGTCAACATGGGTCAGTGTTATATAGGGGACAGTATTATGGGTCAACAGTAGTGTTATATAGGGGACAGTATTATGGGTCAACAGTAGTGTTATATAGGGGACAGTATTATGGGTCAACAGTAGTGTTATATAGGGGACAGTATTATGGGTCAACAGTAGTGTTATATAGGGGACAGTATTATGGGTCAACAGTAGTGTTATATAGGGGACAGTATTATGGGTCAACAGTAGTGTTATATAGGGGACAGTATTATGGGTCAACAGTAGTGTTATATAGGGGACAGTATTATGGGTCAACAGTAGTGTTATATAGGGGACAGTATTATGGGTCAACAGTAGTGTTATATAGTCAACAGTAGTGTTATATAGGGGACAGTATTATGGGTCAACAGTAGTGTTATATAGGGGACAGTATTATGGGTCAACAGTAGTGTTATATAGGGGACAGTATTATGGGTCAACAGTAGTGTTATATAGGGGACAGTTATATAGGTCAACAGGTGTTATATAGGGGACAGTATTATGGGTCAACAGTAGTGTTATATAGGGGACAGTATTATGGGTCAACAGTAGTGTTATATAGGGGACAGTATTATGGGTCAACAGTAGTGTTATATAGGGGACAGTATTATGGGTCAACAGTAGTGTTATATAGGGGACAGTATTATGGGTCAACAGTAGTGTTATATAGGGGACAGTATTATGGGTCAACAGTAGTGTTATATAGGGGACAGTATTATGGGTCAACAGTAGTGTTATATAGGGGACAGTATTATGGGTCAACAGTAGTGTTATATAGGGGACAGTATTATGGGTCAACAGTAGTGTTATATAGGGGACAGTATTATGGGTCAACAGTAGTGTTATATAGGGGACAGTATTATGGGTCAACAGTAGTGTTATATAGGGGACAGTATTATGGGTCAACAGTAGTGTTATATAGGGGACAGTATTATGGGTCAACAGTAGTGTTATATAGGGGACAGTATTATGGGTCAACAGTAGTGTTATATGGGGACAGTATTATGGGTCAACAGTAGTGTTATATAGGGGACAGTATTATGGGTCAACAGTAGTGTTATATAGGGGACAGTATTATGGGTCAACAGTAGTGTTATATAGGGGACAGTATTATGGGTCAACAGTAGTGTTATATAGGGGACAGTATTATGGGTCAACAGTAGTGTTATATAGGGGACAGTATTATGGGTCAACAGTAGTGTTATATAGGGGACAGTATTATGGGTCAACAGTAGTGTTATATAGGGGACAGTATTATGGGTCAACAGTAGTGTTATATAGGGGACAGTATTATGGGTCAACAGTAGTGTTATATAGGGGACAGTATTATGGGTCAACAGTAGTGTTATATAGGGGACAGTATTATGGGTCAACAGTAGTGTTATATAGGGGACATATTATGGGTCAACAGTATTGTTATATAGGGGACAGTATTATGGGTCAACAGTAGTGTTATATAGGGGACAGTATTATGGGTCAACAGTAGTGTTATATAGGGGACAGTATTATGGGTCAACAGTAGTGTTATATAGGGGACAGTATTATGGGTCAACAGTAGTGTTATATAGGGGACAGTATTATGGGTCAACAGTAGTGTTATATAGGGGACAGTATTATGGGTCAACAGTAGTGTTATATAGGGGACAGTATTATGGGTCAACAGTAGTATATGTAGTATAGGGGACAGTATTATGGGTCATAGGGGACAGTATTATGGGTCAACAGTAGTGTTATATAGGGGACAGTATTATGGGTCAACAGTAGTGTTATATAGGGGACAGTATTATGGGTCAACAGTAGTGTTATATAGGGGACAGTATTATGGGTCAACAGTAGTGTTATATAGGGGACAGTATTATGGGTCAACAGTAGTGTTATATAGGGGACAGTATTATGGGTCAACAGTAGTGTTATATAGGGGACAGTATTATGGGTCAACAGTAGTGTTATATAGGGGACAGTATTATGGGTCAACAGTAGTGTTATATAGGGGACAGTATTATGGGTCAACAGTAGTGTTATATAGGGGACAGTATTATGGGTCAACAGTAGTGTTATATAGGGGACAGTATTATGGGTCAACAGTAGTGTTATATAGGGGACAGTATTATGGGTCAACAGTAGTGTTATATAGGGGACAGTATTATGGGTCAACAGTAGTGTTATATAGGGGACAGTATTATGGGTCAACAGTAGTGTTATATAGGGGACAGTATTATGGGTCAACAGTAGTGTTATATAGGGGACAGTATTATGGGTCAACAGTAGTGTTATATAGGGGACAGTATTATGGGTCAACAGTAGTGTTATATAGGGGACAGTATTATGGGTCAACAGTAGTGTTATATAGGGGACAGTATTATGGGTCAACAGTAGTGTTATATAGGGGACAGTATTATGGGTCAACAGTAGTGTTATATAGGGGACAGTATTATGGGTCAACAGTAGTGTTATATAGGGGACAGTATTATGGGTCAACAGTAGTGTTATATAGGGGACAGTATTATGGGTCAACAGTAGTGTTATACAGTATTATGGGTCAACAGTATTATATAGGGTATTATGGGTCAACAGTAGTGTTATATAGGGGTCACAGTATGTTATATAGGGGACAATTATGGGTCAGTGTTATATAGGGGACAGTATTATGGGTCAACAGTAGTGTTATATAGGGGACAGTATTATGGGTCAACAGTAGTGTTATATAGGGGACAGTATTATGGGGACAGTCAACAGTAGTGTTATATAGGGGACAGTATTATGGGTCAACAGTAGTGTTATATAGGGGACAGTATTATGGGTCAACAGTAGTGTTATATAGGGGACAGTATTATGGGTCAACAGTAGTGTTATATAGGGGACAGTATTATGGGTCAACAGTAGTGTTATATAGGGGACAGTATTATGGGTCAACAGTAGTGTTATATAGGGGACAGTATTATGGGTCAACAGTAGTGTTATATAGGGGACAGTATTATGGGTCAACAGTAGTGTTATATAGGGTATTATGAACAGTAGTGTTATATAGGGGACAGTATTATGGGTCAACAGTAGTGTTATATAGGGGACAGTATTATGGGTCAACAGTAGTGTTATATAGGGGACAGTATTATGGGTCAACAGTAGTGTTATATAGGGGACAGTATTATGGGTCAACAGTAGTGTTATATAGGGGACAGTATTATGGGTCAACAGTAGTGTTATATAGGGGACAGTATTATGGGTCAACAGTAGTGTTATATAGGGGACAGTATTATGGGTCAACAGTAGTGTTATATAGGGGACAGTATTATGGGTCAACAGTAGTGTTATATAGGGGACAGTATTATGGGTCAACAGTAGTGTTATATATTATGGGTCAACAGACAGTATTATGGGTCAACAGTAGTGTTATATAGGGGACAGTATTATGGGTCAACAGTAGTGTTATATAGGGGACAGTATTATGGGTCAACAGTAGTGTTATATAGGGGACAGTAGTGTTATATAGGGGACAGTATTATGGGTCAACAGTAGTGTTATATAGGGGACAGTATTATGGGTCAACAGTAGTGTTATATAGGGGACAGTATTATGGGTCAACAGTAGTGTTATATAGGGGACAGTATTATGGGTCAACAGTAGTGTTATATAGGGGACAGTATTATGGGTCAACAGTAGTGTTATATAGGGGACAGTATTATGGGTCAACAGTAGTGTTATATAGGGGACAGTATTATGGGTCAACAGTAGTGTTATATAGGGGACAGTATTATGGGTCAACAGTAGTGTTATATAGGGGACAGTATTATGGGTCAACAGTAGTGTTATATAGGGGACAGTATTATGGGTCAACAGTAGTGTTATATAGGGGACAGTATTATGGGTCAACAGTAGTGTTATATAGGGGACAGTATTATGGGTCAACAGTAGTGTTATATAGGGGACAGTATTATGGGTCAACAGTAGTGTTATATAGGGGACAGTATTATGGGTCAACAGTAGTGTTATATAGGGGACAGTATTATGGGTCAACAGTAGTGTTATATAGGGGACAGTATTATGGGTCAACAGTAGTGTTATATAGGGGACAGTATTATGGGTCAACAGTAGTGTTATATAGGGGACAGTATTATGGGTCAACAGTAGTGTTATATAGGGGACAGTATTATGGGTCATAGTGTTATATAGGGGACAATTATGGGTCAACAGTAGTGTTATATAGGGGACAGTATTATGGGTCAACAGTAGTGTTATATAGGGGACAGTATTATGGGTCAACAGTAGTGTTATATAGGGGACAGTATTATGGGTCAACAGTAGTGTTATATAGGGGACAGTATTATGGGTCAACAGTAGTGTTATATAGGGGACAGTATTATGGGTCAACAGTAGTGTTATATAGGGGACAGTATTATGGGTCAACAGTAGTGTTATATAGGGGACAGTATTATGGGTCAACAGTAGTGTTATATAGGGGACAGTATTATGGGTCAACAGTAGTGTTATATATTATGGGTCAACAGTATTATATAGGGTCAACAGTAGTGTTATATAGGGGACAGTATTATGGGTCAACAGTAGTGTTATATAGGGGACAGTATTATGGGTCAACAGTAGTGTTATATATTATGGGTCAACAGTATTATGGGTCAACAGTAGTGTTATATAGGGGACAGTATTATGGGTCAACAGTAGTGTTATATAGGGGACAGTATTATGGGTCAACAGTAGTGTTATATAGGGGACAGTATTATGGGTCAACAGTAGTGTTATATAGGGGACAGTATTATGGGTCAACAGTAGTGTTATATAGGGGACAGTATTATGGGTCAACAGTAGTGTTATATAGGGGACAGTATTATGGGTCAACAGTAGTGTTATATAGGGGACAGTATTATGGGTCAACAGTAGTGTTATATAGGGGACAGTATTATGGGTCAACAGTAGTGTTATATAGGGGACAGTATTATGGGTCAACAGTAGTGTTATATAGGGGACAGTATTATGGGTCAACAGTAGTGTTATATAGGGGACAGTATTATGGGTCAACAGTAGTGTTATATAGGGGACAGTATTATGGGTCAACAGTAGTGTTATATAGGGGACAGTATTATGGGTCAACAGTAGTGTTATATAGGGGACAACAGTAGTGTTATATAGGGGACAGTATTATGGGTCAACAGTAGTGTTATATAGGGGACAGTATTATGGGTCAACAGTAGTGTTATATAGGGGACAGTATTATGGGTCAACAGTAGTGTTATATAGGGGACAGTATTATGGGTCAACAGTATTATATAGGGGACAGTATTATGGGTCAACAGTAGTGTTATATAGGGGACAGTATTATGGGTCAACAGTAGTGTTATATAGGGGACAGTATTATGGGTCAACAGTAGTGTTATATAGGGGACAGTATTATGGGTCAACAGTAGTGTTATATAGGGGACAGTATTATGGGTCAACAGTAGTGTTATATAGGGGACAGTATTATGGGTCAACAGTAGTGTTATATAGGGGACAGTATTATGGGTCAACAGTAGTGTTATATAGGGGACAGTATTATGGGTCAACAGTAGTGTTATATAGGGGACAGTATTATGGGTCAACAGTAGTGTTATATAGGGGACAGTATTATGGGTCAACAGTAGTGTTATATAGGGGACAGTATTATGGGTCAACAGTAGTGTTATATAGGGGACAGTATTATGGGTCAACAGTAGTGTTATATACAGTATTATGACAGTATGTATATAGGTCAACAGTAGTGTTATATAGGGGACAGTATTATGGGTCAACAGTAGTGTTATATAGGGGACAGTATTATGGGTCAACAGTAGTGTTATATAGGGGACAGTATTATGGGTCAACAGTAGTGTTATATAGGGGACAGTATTATGGGTCAACAGTAGTGTTATATAGGGGACAGTATTATGGGTCAACAGTAGTGTTATATAGGGGACAGTATTATGGGTCAACAGTAGTGTTATATAGGGGACAGTATTATGGGTCAACAGTAGTGTTATATAGGGGACAGTATTATGGGTCAACAGTAGTGTTATATAGGGGACAGTATTATGGGTCAACAGTAGTGTTATATAGGGGACAGTATTATGGGTCAACAGTAGTGTTATATACAGTATTATGGGTCAACAGTAGTGTATGGGTCAACAGTAGTGTTATATAGGGGACAGTATTATGGGTCAACAGTAGTGTTATATAGGGGACAGTATTATGGGTCAACAGTAGTGTTATATAGGGGACAGTATTATGGGTCAACAGTAGTGTTATATAGGGGACAGTATTATAGTGTTATATAGTATTATGGGTCAACAGTAGTGTTATATAGGGGACAGTATTATGGGTCAACAGTAGTGTTATATAGGGGACAGTATTATGGGTCAACAGTAGTGTTATATAGGGGACAGTATTATGGGTCAACAGTAGTGTTATATAGGGGACAGTATTATGGGTCAACAGTAGTGTTATATAGGGGACAGTATTATGGGTCAACAGTAGTGTTATATAGGGGACAGTATTATGGGTCAACAGTAGTGTTATATAGGGGACAGTATTATGGGTCAACAGTAGTGTTATATAGGGGACAGTATTATGGGTCAACAGTAGTGTTATATAGGGGACAGTATTATGGGTCAACAGTAGTGTTATATAGGGGACAGTATTATGGGTCAACAGTAGTGTTATATAGGGGACAGTATTATGGGTCAACAGTAGTGTTATATAGGGGACAGTATTATGGGTCAACAGTAGTGTTATATAGGGGACAGTATTATGGGTCAACAGTAGTGTTATATAGGGGACAGTATTATGGGTCAACAGTAGTGTTATATAGGGGACAGTATTATGGGTCAACAGTAGTGTTATATAGGGGACAACAGTAGTTATATAGGGTATTATGGGTCAACAGTAGTGTTATATAGGGGACAGTATTATGGGTCAACAGTAGTGTTATATAGGGGACAGTATTATGGGTCAACAGTAGTGTTATATAGGGGACAGTATTATGGGTCAACAGTAGTGTTATATAGGGGACAGTATTATGGGTCAACAGTAGTGTTATATAGGGGACAGTATTATGGGTCAACAGTAGTGTTATATAGGGGACAGTATTATGGGTCAACAGTAGTGTTATATAGGGGACAGTATTATGGGTCAACAGTAGTGTTATATAGGGGACAGTATTATGGGTCAACAGTAGTGTTATATAGGGGACAGTATTATGGGTCAACAGTAGTGTTATATAGGGGACAGTATTATGGGTCAACAGTAGTGTTATATAGGGGACAGTATTATGGGTCAACAGTAGTGTTATATAGGGGACAGTATTATGGGTCAACAGTAGTGTTATATAGGGGACAGTATGGGTCAACAGTAGGTTATATAGGGGACAGTATTATGGGTCAACAGTAGTGTTATATAGGGGACAGTATTATGGGTCAACAGTAGTGTTATATAGGGGACAGTATTATGGGTCAACAGTAGTGTTATATAGGGGACAGTATTATGGGTCAACAGTAGTGTTATATAGGGGACAGTATTATGGGTCAACAGTAGTGTTATATAGGGGACAGTATTATGGGTCAACAGTAGTGTTATATAGGGGACAGTATTATAACAGTAGGGGGGGACAGTATTATGGGTCAACAGTAGTGTTATATAGGGGACAGTATTATGGGTCAACAGTAGTGTTATATAGGGGACAGTATTATGGGTCAACAGTAGTGTTATAGTGTTATATAGGGGACAGTATTATGGGTCAACAGTAGTGTTATATAGGGGACAGTATTATGGGTCAACAGTAGTGTTATATAGGGGACAGTATTATGGGTCAACAGTAGTGTTATATAGGGGACAGTATTATGGGTCAACAGTAGTGTTATATAGGGGACAGTATTATGGGTCAACAGTAGTGTTATATAGGGGACAGTATTATGGGTCAACAGTAGTGTTATATAGGGGACAGTATTATGGGTCAACAGTAGTGTTATATATTATGGGTCAACAGTAGTGTTATATAGGGGACAGTATTATGGGTCAACAGTAGTGTTATATAGGGGACAGTATTATGGGTCAACAGTAGTGTTATATAGGGGACAGTATTATGGGTCAACAGTAGTGTTATATAGGGGACAGTATTATGGGTCAACAGTAGTGTTATATAGGGGACAGTATTATGGGTCAACAACAGTAGTGTTATATAGGGGACAGTATTAACAGTGGGTCAACAGTAGTGTTATATAGGGGACAGTATTATGGGTCAACAGTAGTGTTATATAGGGGACAGTATTATGGGTCAACAGTAGTGTTATATAGGGGACAGTATTATGGGAACAGTAGTGTTATATAGGGGACAGTATTATGGGTCAACAGTAGTGTTATATAGGGGACAGTATTATGGGTCAACAGTAGTGTTATATAGGGGACAGTATTATGGGTCAACAGTAGTGTTATATAGGGGACAGTATTATGGGTCAACAGTAGTGTTATATAGGGGACAGTATTATGGGTCAACAGTAGTGTTATATAGGGGACAGTATTATGGGTCAACAGTAGTGTTATATAGGGGACAGTATTATGGGTCAACAGTAGTGTTATATAGGGGGGTCACAGTATTATGGGTCAACAGTAGTGTTATATAGGGGACAGTATTATGGGTCAACAGTAGTGTTATATAGGGGACAGTATTATGGGTCAACAGTAGTGTTATATAGGGGACAGTATTATGGGTCAACAGTAGTGTTATATAGGGGACAGTATTATGGGTCAACAGTAGTGTTATATAGGGGACAGTATTATGGGTCAACAGTAGTGTTATATAGGGGACAGTATTATGGGTCAACAGTAGTGTTATATAGGGGACAGTATTATGGGTCAACAGTAGTGTTATATAGGGGACAGTATTATGGGTCAACAGTAGTGTTATATATACAGTATTATGGACAGTATTATGGGTCAACAGTAGAGTTATATACGGGACAGTATTATGGGTCAACAGTAGTGTTAAATAGGGGACAGTATTATGGGTCAACAGTAGTGTTATATAGGGGACAGTATTATGGGTCAACAGTAGTGTTATATAGGGGACAGTATTATGGGTCAACAGTAGTGTTATATAGGGGACAGTATTATGGGTCAACAGTAGTGTTATATAGGGGACAGTATTATGGGTCAACAGTAGTGTTATATAGGGGACAGTATTATGGGTCAACAGTAGTGTTATATAGGGGACAGTATTATGGGTCAACAGTAGTGTTATATAGGGGACAGTATTATGGGTCAACAGTAGTGTTATATAGGGGACAACAGTAGTGTTATATAGGGGACAGTATTATGGAGTCAACAGTCATATAGGGGACAGTATTATGGGTCAACAGTAGTGTTATATAGGGGACAGTATTATGGGTCATGGTCAACAGTAGTGTTATATAGGGGACAGTATTATGGGTCAACAGTAGTGTTATATAGGGGACAGTATTATGGGTCAACAGTAGTGTTATATAGGGGACAGTATTATGGGTCAACAGTAGTGTTATATAGGGGACAGTATTATGGGTCAACAGTAGTGTTATATAGGGGACAGTATTATGGGTCAACAGTAGTGTTATATAGGGGACAGTATTATGGGTCAACAGTAGTGTTATATAGGGGACAGTATTATGGGTCAACAGTAGTGTTATATAGGGGACAGTATTATGGGTCAACAGTAGTGGTATATAGGGGACAGTATTATGGGTCAACAGTAGTGTTATATAGGGGACAGTATTATGGGTCAACAGTAGTGTTATATAGGGGACAGTATTATGGGTCAACAGTAGTGTTATATAGGGGACAGTATTATGGGTCAACAGTAGTGTTATATATTATGGGGACAGTATTATGGGTCAACAGTAGTGTTATATAGGGGACAGTATTATGGGTCAACAGTAGTGTTATATAGGGGACAGTATTATGGGTCAACAGTAGTGTTATATAGGGGACAGTATTATGGGTCAACAGTAGTGTTATATAGGGGACAGTATTATGGGTCAATTATGGGTCAACAGTAGTGTTATATAGGGGACAGTATTATGGGTCAACAGTAGTGTTATATAGGGGACAGTATTATGGGTCAACAGTAGTGTTATATAGGGGACAGTATTATGGGTCAACAGTAGTGTTATATAGGGGACAGTATTATGGGTCAACAGTAGTGTTATATAGGGGACAGTATTATGGGTCAACAGTAGTGTTATATAGGGGACAGTAGTGTATGGGTCAATTATGGGTCAACAGTAGTGTTATATAGGGGACAGTATTATGGGTCAACAGTAGTGTTATATAGGGGACAGTATTATGGGTCAACAGTAGTGTTATATAGGGGACAGTATTATGGGTCAACAGTAGTGTTATATAGGGGACAGTATTATGGGTCAACAGTAGTGTTATATAGGGGACAGTATTATGGGTCAACAGTAGTGTTATATAGGGGACAGTATTATGGGTCAACAGTAGTGTTATATAGGGGACAGTATTATGGGTCAACAGTAGTGTTATATAGGGGACAGTATTATGGGTCAACAGTAGTGTTATATAGACAGTATTATGGGTCAACAGTAGTGTTATATAGGGGACAGTATTATGGGTCAACAGTAGTGTTATATAGGGGACAGTATTATGGGTCAACAGTAGTGTTATATAGGGGACAGTATTATGGGTCAACAGTAGTGTTATATAGGGGACAGTATTATGGGTCAACAGTAGTGTTATATAGGGGACAGTATTATGGGTCAACAGTAGTGTTATATAGGGGACAGTATTATGGGTCAACAGTAGTGTTATATAGGGGACAGTATTATGGGTCAACAGTAGTGTTATACAGTATTATGGGTCAACAGTAGTGTATATAGGGGACAGTCAACAGTAGTGTTATATAGGGGACAGTATTATGGGTCAACAGTAGTGTTATATAGGGGACAGTATTATGGGTCAACAGTAGTGTTATATAGGGGACAGTATTATGGGTCAACAGTAGTGTTATATAGGGGACAGTATTATGGGTCAACAGTAGTGTTATATAGGGGACAGTAGTGTTATGTTATAGGGGACAGTATTATGGGTCAACAGTAGTGTTATATAGGGGACAGTATTATGGGTCAACAGTAGTGTTATATAGGGGACAGTATTATGGGTCAACAGTAGTGTTATATAGGGGACAGTATTATGGGTCAACAGTAGTTGTTATATAGGGGACAGTATTATGGGTCAACAGTAGTGTTATATAGGGGACAGTATTATGGGTCAACAGTAGTGTTATATAGGGGACAGTATTATGGGTCAACAGTAGTGTTATATAGGGGACAGTATTATGGGTCAACAGTAGTGTTATATAGGGGACAGTATTATGGGTCAACAGTAGTGTTATATAGGGGACAGTATTATGGGTCAACAGTAGTGTTATATAGGGGACAGTATTATGGGTCAACAGTAGTGTTATATAGGGGACAGTATTATGGGTCAACAGTAGTGTTATATAGGGGACAGGGGACAGTATTATGGGTCAACAGTAGTGTTATATAGGGGACAGTATTATGGGTCAACAGTAGTGTTATATAGGGGACAGTATTATGGGTCAACAGTAGTGTTATATAGGGGACAGTATTATGGGTCAACAGTAGTGTTATATAGGGGACAGTATTATGGGTCAACAGTAGTGTTATATAGGGGACAGTATTAGGGGTCAACAGTAGTGTTATATAGGGGACAATATTATGGGTCAACAGTAGTGTTATATAGGGGACAGTATGATGGGTCAACAGTAGTGTTATATAGGGGACAGTATTATGGGTCAACAGTAGTGTTATATAGGGGACAGTATTATGGGTCAACAGTAGTGTTATATAGGGGACAGTATGATGGGTCAACAGTAGTGTTATATAGGGGACAGTATTATGGGTCAACAGTAGTGTTATATAGGGGACAGTATTATGGTCAACAGTAGTGTTATATAGGGGACAGTATTATGGGTCAACAGTAGTGTTATATAGGGGACAGTATTATGGGTCAACAGTAGTGTTATATAGGGGACAGTATTATGGGTCAACAGTAGTGTTATATAGGGGACAGTATTATGGGTCAACAGTAGTGTTATATAGGGGACAGTATTATGGGTCAACAGTAGTGTTATATAGGGGACAGTATTATGGGTCAACAGTAGTGTTATATAGGGGACAGTATTATGGGTCAACAGTAGTGTTATATAGGGGACAGTATTATGGGTCAACAGTAGTGTTATATAGGGGACAGCATTATGGGTCCTGGTCAACAGTAGTGTTATATAGGGGACAGTATGATGGGTCAACAGTAGTGTTATATAGGGGACAGTATTACGGGTCAACAGTAGTGTTATATAGGGGACAGTATTATGGGTCAACAGTAGTGTTATATAGGGGACAGTATTATGGGTCAACAGTAGTGTTATATAGGTCACAGTATTATGGGTCAACAGTAGTGTTATATAGGGGACAGTATTATGGGTCAACAGTAGTGTTATATAGGGGACAGTATTATGGGTCAACAGTAGTGTTATATAGGGGACAGTATTATGGGTCAACAGTAGTGTTATATAGGGGACAGTATGATGGGTCAACAGTAGTGTTATATAGGGGATATGTTGCCATTTCTAGAAGCATCCATGGATGTAGAGTATCTGTAATTATATGAAAATCGAGTGAAACAGGAAGGAACTATCTGAACTTGGCCAACAAGAAACATTTGTTTTTGTTTTCTTCCACAGAAGGTTTTTAATTGTTTTCCGTAAAAAATGTCCCTACCTAACAGGACCCAGGAGCGGACAGGCAGGTACTATCTAAACATAGTACCAGTAACAAGTTGTTATTTTCCACGGTAAAACATTTGAAAGTCTTTCACCTGCAAGGTTTTGTGTTGTTTTCTCACCTTGGCGGTGGCGTGGGGCGACGCCCCTTTGTCCAGCAGCAACAGCGCCACCTGCTGGTTGTCATAGTGAGCTGCCACGTGCAGCGGAGTCAGACCGTTCTGGAGGAGAGAACCACATTTATTACTTATCCCTTCATCTCTCCCTCCCTCCTCTGTAATCTCTCCCTCTTTTTCTCTCTATCTATGCTGTCTTCCCTCTCTCCTCTCTGTCATCTCTCCCACTCTTTTTTCCTCTATCTATTATGTCTTCCCTCTTCCTTCTCTGTCATCTCTCCCTCTCCTTTTCCCTCTCCATCTATTCTGTATTCCCTCTTCCTTCTCTGTCATCTCTCCCTCTCCTTTTCCCTCTCTATCTATTCTGTCTTCCCTCTTCCTTCTATGTCATCTCTCCCTCTCTTTTATCTCTCTAACTATTCTATCTCAACTCTCTTCTCCTCTGTGTCATCTCTCTCTCTCTCTTTTCTCTCTCTAGCTATGCTGTCTTCCCTCTCTCCTCTGTGTCATCTCTCTCTCTTTTCTCTCTCTAGCTATTCTGTCTTCCCTCTCTTCTCCTCCTGTCTCATCTCTCCCTCTCCTTTTCCCTCTCTAGCTATTCTGTCTTCCCTCTCTCCTCTGTCATCTCTCCTTCTCTCCTTCCCTCTCTAGCTATTCTGTCTTCCCTCTCTCCTCTGTGTCATCTCTCCTTCACTCCTTCCCTCTCTAGCTATTATGTCTCCCTCTCTTATTCTCTCTCTAGCTATTTTGTCTTCCCTCTCTTCTCCTCCTGTCTCATCTCTCCCTCTCCTTTTCCATCTCTAGTTATTCTGTCTTCCTCTCTCCTTCTCTGTCATCTCTCCCTCTCCTTTTCCCTCTCTATCTATTCTGTCTCCCTCTCTTCTTCTCTCTCTAGCTATTCTGTCTTCCCTCTCTCCTCCTCTGTGCCTCCTTCTCTCCTTCTATAATCCATTTCTATGCTAACAATAGTTCTAGTTATTGTATTTCTGTAATAACACCAGTTCTACTTCCTGTATTTCTGTGATAACACAAATTCTACTTGTTGTATTTCTGTGATAATACCAGTTCTACTTGCTTTATTTCTGTGTTCTCACCAGTGCTAGTTACTGTATTTCTGTGATAACAACAGTTCTACTTGCTATATTTCTATAATAACACAAGCTCTAGTTGCTGTATGTCTATGATAATACCTTGCCGGCTTCGTCAGGCATAGCTTTGCGCTGCAGGAGGAGTTTTGCCACCTCCAGGCTTCCATACTTGGCTGATACATGTAGAGGAGTGAATCCTTTCTGTTAGGGAGGAGGATACATGTAGAGGAGTGAATCATTTCTGTAAGGGAGGAGGATACATGTAGAGGAGTGAATCATTTCTGTAAGGGAAGATACATGTAGAGGAGTGAATCCTTTCTGTTAGGGGGGAGGATACATGTAGAGGAGTGAATCCTTTCTGTTAGGGAGGAGGATACATGTAGAGGAGTGAATCATTTCTGTAAGGGAGGATACATGTAGAGGGGTGAATCCTTTCTGTAAGGGAGGATACATGTAGAGGGGTGAATCCTTTCTGTAAGGGAGGATACATGTAGAGGAGTGAATCCTTTCTGTTAGGGAGGATACATGTAGAGGAGTGAATCCTTTCTGTTAGGGTGGAGGATACATGTAGAGGAGTGAATCATTTCTGTTAGGGAGGATACATGTAGAGGAGTGAATCCTTTCTGTTAGGGAGGATACATGTAGAGGAGTGAATCCTTTC
>NW_027011543.1:0-20000 GCF_036934945.1 Oncorhynchus masou masou | reverse complement strand
GAGTGGGATTCCTAGCAGTGATTTAGACTTTAGAGACACTGATATCCTGCTTTCATCCTCTCTCTCCCGCCATACCTCCCTCTTCTGAGTACTAGAGAGTTCTCTCTCCACCGTTCTCTCTCTCTCTCTCTCCAACCCTGTTTCAATTCAATTCAAAGGGCTTTATTGGCATGGGAAACCTATGTTGACGTTGCCAAAGCAAACGGAATAGACAAAAAAACAAAAGTGAAATGAACAAGGGAAACATCAGTAAACATTACACTCACAAAAGTTTTAAAAGAATATAGACATTTAGACATTGTAGACATTTCAAATGTTATATTATTGTTTTAGTACAGTGTTGTAACAATGTGCAAGTAGTTGAAGTATGGCAGGGAAAATAAATAAACAGATGGATACAGGCTATATTTAGAATGTTGTTTGTGTTCCACTGGTTGTCCTTTTGTCATGGCAACGGGCGAAACATCCTGCTGTGATTGGACACTGAGTTATTATTGTCTAACATACAGCATATGGGAGTTGTTTTCAAATTCCTCTCGTTCGATCTCCACCTCTCTTTCCACCCCCTCTCTCTCCACCTCTCTCTCTTCCTCTCTCTCTCCACCCCCTCTCTCTCTTCCTCTCTCTCCACCCCTCTCTATCCACCTCTCTCTCTTCCTCTCTCTCCACTCCCCTCTCTATCCACCTCTCTCTCTTCCTCTCTCTCCACTCCCCTCTCTATCCACCTCTCTCTCTACCTCTCTCTCCACTCCCCTCTCTCTCTACCTCTCTCTCCACTCCCCTCTCTCTCTTCCTCTCTCTCCACTCACCTCTCTCTCTTCCTCTCTCTCCACTCCCCTCTCTCTCCACTCACCTCTCTCTTCCTCTCTCTCCACTCCCCTCTCTATCCACCTCTCTCTCTACCTCTCTCTCCACTCCCCTCTCTCTCTCCTCTCTCTCCACTCACCTCTCTCTTCCTCTCTCCACTCCCCTCTCTCTCCACTCACCTCTCTCTTCCTCTCTCTCCACTCCCCTCTCTATCCACCTCTCTCTCTACCTCTCTCTCCACTCCCTCTCTCTTCCTCTCTCTCCACTCACCTCTCTCTTCCTCTCTCCACTCCCCTCTCTCTCCACTCCCCTCTCTCTCTTCCTCTCTCCACTCCCCTCTCTATCCCCATCTCTCTTCCTCTCTCTCCACTCCCCTCTCTACCCACCTCTCTCTCTTCCACTCTCTCCACCCCCTCTCTATCCACCTCTCTCTCTTCCTCTCTCCCCCCCCCCACCCTCAGTATAATCTAAAGGCCTCAGAACCTTTAGCAGCAGCGTCAACAGCTGAATTTCTGTCTTAACAGATCTGGGACCAGGCTAATTGACTACTAACTACATTAAGTACAATACTACTAAATGTACAAAGGTTGGGGTCAATTCAAACTAAATGTTTTAAGGTCGGGGTCAATTCAACTTACTACTGATGAAATGAAGGTTGGATTCAAGCACTGAGCATATTTCAGGTCTGCTGAGAGCAAACTTGAACGTTGTGAAAATTCCATGTGACATCCGGCGCACTTTTACTGTGAACACTGAGGCTGCACCCACTAAGTTACAGTTTTACTGTGAACACTGAGGCTGTACCCGCTTTAAGTTACAGTTTTACTGTGAACACTGAGGCTGTACCTGCTTTAAGTTACAGTTTTACTGTGAACACTGAGGCTGTACCCACTAAGTTACAGTTTTACTGTGAACACTGAGGCTGTTCCTGCTTTAAGTTACAGTTTTACTGTGAACACTGAGGCTGGAGCTGCTTTAAGTTACAGTTTTACTGTGAACACTGAGGCTGGAGCTGCTTTAAGTTACAGTTTTACTGTGAACACTGAGGCTGTATCCGCTTTAAATTACAGTTTTACTGTGAACACTGAGGCTGTACCCGCTTTAAGATACAGTTTTACTGTGAACACTGAGGCTGGACCCGCTTTAAGTTACAGTTTTACTGTGAACACTGAGGCTGTACCCACTTTAAGTTACAGATTTACTGTGACCACTGAGGCCGTAGCTGCTTTAGGTTACCGTTTTACTGTGAACACTGAGGGTGTAACAGAGGCTGTACCTGCTTTAAGTTACAATTTTACTGTGAACACTGAGGCTGGAGCTGCTTTAAGTTACAGTTTTACTGTGAACACTGAGGCTGTAGCTGCTTTAAGTCACAGTATAACAGTGGCCAAGTAGGCTACAGTGGCTATTTGATCACAACCAGAGTGGCTATGTGATCACAACCAGAGTGGCTATGTGATCACAACCAGAGTAGACTACAGTGGCTATGTGATCACAACCAGAGTAGACTACAGTGGCTATGTGATCACAACCAGAATAGGCTACAGTGGCTATGTGATCACAACCAGAGTAGACTACAGTGGCTATGTGATCACAACCAGAGTAGACTACAGTGGCTATGTGATCACAACCAGAGTGGCTATGTGATCACAACCAGAGTAGACTACAGTGGCTATGTGATCACAACCAGAGTAGACTACAGTGGCTATGTGATCACAACCAGAGTAGGCTACCATCAAAAACAATGGAGAAAATGCATCCCAGAACATTTTAACATGGAAATAGCTGTTCTATCATTCAGCCAATGTGTAGTGTTCAACATACGCCTACGTTCCATGAGACTTTTAAAATAAAAACATGCTTCACATGAACCTGTTTGTCCACTTCTGCTTGAGACAAGGAGGTGACTGAAAATGCTGTCGGGGTTGTTTGACGCAAGAAACCACTTTACAAAATAAAATAAATCATTATTCCCATACCGTCATTACAAAGAATCAGACAAATGATGCTACCCTCTGCCTATTGGCTACTTAGCTTATTCAAGCCTGTCTCAAAATAAAACACTGCCCCTTTAAGACAAAAAAATAAGCTCTTTTGTCTAGAAATGTACACGATTTGTGCTCTTGTAGGAAACAATCTCTCCCCTATTGCTGACCACAAATGATCTACAACTAGCAAAGGATATGAACAAATGTTCACACGTGGCTACATGCAGCTCTCACTTTGATCTCAAAACAAGCGCATCTACTCATGACCGCTCATGCTGTAAACACAGTCCAGTTCAAAGTGAACGGCACAGATCCCTATATGGCAATGGTCTATTTGCATATAGGCCTACTGCAGTTCTGATTGGTTATAGCACACCGGTCTGTGTAGAGTATGGACATGAGTTGTACCTGTCGACGACAATAGAATCCTACTCCGTGTTCTGCTAATAACAAAATCTCTTGCATAGTTAGTTTTGAATTCTAAGTCTTGAATAGTTTGTTTTGTTTTCGGTATGTTGCATTGAAAGGGGCTAATATTGCCTTGATTCGATCACAATTCCCACAGTAAAGGGAAACGTCGATAGTGTTAACTAACAGGGAAAACTCTAGAAAGTTAGGTGAAGTTCAATACTCGTGCTTCTCTGCCCAGGCTGATATTTATTCTGCGTGGCAGTCCCGGGGGAGCTTAGAGGGAACAAAAAAAAGATATGTCATAAATAGCTTCAGGTTATTGAGAAGTCATTTGAAATCAGATTTTTTTCAATTATTCAATTGGAATTTGAGGTTTACTTCCTGACATGTATGATAGCGAGCTACAGTAGCTACAGCTAATTATTCAATTGGAATTTGAGGTTTACTTCCTGACATGTATGATAGCGAGCTACAGTAGCTACAGCTAATTATTCAATTGGAATTTGAGGTTTACTTCCTGACATGTATGATAGCGAGCTACAGTAGCTACAGCTAATTATTCAATTGGAATTTGGGGTTTACTTCCTGACATGTATGATAGCGAGCTACAGTAGCTACAGCTAATTACTCAATTGGAATTTGGGGTTTACTTCCTGACCATGTATGATAGCGAGCTACAGTAGCTTCAGCTAATTATTCAATTGGAATTTGGGGTTTACTTCCTGACCATGTATGATAGCGAGCTACAGTAGCTACAGCTAATTATTCAATTGGAATTTGGTGTTTACTTCCTGACATGTATGATAGCGAGCTACAGTAGCTACAGCTAATTATTCAATTGGAATTTGGGGTTTACTTCCTGACCATGTATGATAGCGAGCTACAGTAGCTACAGCTAATTATTCAATTGGAATTTGGGGTTTACTTCCTGACATTTACTTCCTGACATTTACTTCCTGACATTTACTTCCTGACATTTACTTCCTGACATTTACTTCCGGACATTTACTTCCTGACATTTACTTCCTGACATTTACTTCCTGACATTTACTCCCTGACATTTACTTCCTGACATTTACTTCCTGACATTTACTTCCTGACATTTACTTCCTGACATTTACTTCCTGACATTTACTTCCTGACATTTACTTCCGGACATTTACTTCCTGACATTTACTTCCTGACATTTACTTCCTGACATTTACTTCCTGACATTTACTTCCTGACATTTACTTCCTGACATTTACTTCCTGACATTTACTCCCTGACATTTACTTCCTGACATTTACTTCCTGACATTTACTTCCTGACATTTACTTCCTGACATTTACTTCCTGTACCTTGGTAGCAGAGTCGACGGCGGAGCCTCTCTCCAGTAGTTCTTCCACCAGGTCCTCATGGCCCTCCTTAGCTGCCAGGTGCAGAGCATTCAGACCGTTCTGGAACAGAAAAACACAGGTCTCAGGTCAGCTTATTAAACATAATAACTAAGGCATTCGGAACATTCTGGAACAGAGAAACACAGGTCTCAGGTCAGCTTATTAAACATAATAACTAAGGCATTCAAACCGCTCTATAACAAGAAACACAGGTCTCGGGTCAGCTTATTAAACATAATAACGACGACAGTCAGATCATTCTATAACAGAGAGAGAGAGACAGGCCTGGAGTCAGTTGATAAACATAAGAACAAAGGCATTTAAACCGTTCTATAACAAGAAACACAGGTCTCAGGTCAGTGATATAAACATAAGAACTAAAAATGTAACCTTGTTCCCTTTATAGTGCACTACTTTTGACCAGGACCCATAGGTTTCCATTTGGGAGTCAGTTAGACCGTAACACGAGAACCAAGATATTCAGCCCGTTCCACAACAACAAACACGGGGGGGGGGGCTTGGAGACCAATCAAAAACCTTTAAAAAGTTGAAACAGGAAGTCCGGATTTCCTGACATCTGAATCAAGAGAACGGTTGTCTATCCCATTCAACTAGAGAGGCAAACGATTAGACGTCCTTCTCATCTCAGCCCGTGTGTATCGGACTGTTACCTAGCAACGGGTACTTCTTAAAACATGTCTGACATACAACATAAACATAACAGGTGTATCGGACTGTTAACTAGCAACGGGTACTTCTTAAAACATGTCCGACATACAACGTAAACATAACAGGTGTATCGGACTGTTACCTAGCAACGGGTACTTCTTAAAACATGTCCGACATACAACATAAACAATCCCACCAACAACAAAAAAAGATAACAGTGTAGGGTTTTAAATAAGCAGCAACACTCCAAACCACACGGAGAAGATCAGTTGTGAAACATAACAGGTGAGCGACTCAGCTTAAACAGCAACGGGGAAATATCCTCCGGTCAGCTTAGATTCAACAGCTAATATGGTCCATTAGCAACACAAGGGAGATGACTCATTTGAGATCAGTGTTTCTTACACAATAGGCATTCAGACAGACCAATGAGACAACAGAGGAGACACAGATCTGAGGTCAGTTACAAGCATAAGAACCAAGGCATTCGGATCAATGTTCCAAATAGTTATTTAAAAGCTTCTTCTTCTTTTTATTTTTACAATTGACGGCCTATCCCGGCCAAACCCGGACGACGCCGGGCCAATCGCGCGCCACCCTATGGGACTCCCAATCACGGCCGGATGTGTTACAGCCTGGAATCGAACCAGGGACTGTAGTGACACCTCTTGCATAGGCTTATTATTCCGTTTTGGTTTTAAATCTCTACGTCGTCACATTTAGCCAATTCAACCTAACAGCTGTGTTGCTGCAGCGTCTTTGTTGTAACTACGGCACAGATCCTGGATCAGTTGTAAACTCAACAGCGTGAGTCTTTGTTGTAATACCGCACAGATCCTGGATCAGTTGTAAACTCAACAGCGTGAGTCTGTTGTAATACCGCACAGATCCTGGATCAGTTGTAAACTCAACAGCGTGAGTCTTTGTTGTAATTACGGCACAGATCCTGGATCAGTTGTAAACTCAACAGGTTTTTAACAGGGTTCCGTTTGTGATACACACAAGATGTCAACATGGTTCAGGTAGCTAGCCACATCCACTGATGACTGAAGACAAGGATAATATACGTACAGCTGTGGTAAGGATAACTCACACACACACACAAACACACACATATACACACACACACACACACACACACACATCACCTCGTCCTCGTCTTCATCCATCCTGTCGTGTGTAGCCAGAGGAGCGAGAGGAATCCCAGCCCTCTCCTCCTCCTTCTCCCCCTCCTCCACCTGACTATCTCACTTCTAATCTCTTCTCCTCTATTCTTTATCTTCTTTTCTCTCTTCTTCTTCTGGTCTGGTACTCTCTCCTTCTTCTGGTCTGGTACTCTCTCCTTCTGGTCTGGTACTCTCTCCTTCTTCTGGTCTGGTACTCTCTCCTTCTTCTGGTCTGGTACTATCTTCTTCTGGTCTGGTACTCTCTTCTTCTTCTGGTCTGGTACTCTCTCCTTCTTCTGGTCTGGTACTCTCTCCTTCTTCTGGTCTGGTACTATCTTATTCTTCTTCTGGTCTGGTACTCTCTCCTTCTTCTGGTCTGGTAATCTCTCCTTCTTCTGGTCTGGTACTATCTTATTCTTCTTCTGGTCTGGTAATCTCTCCTTCTTCTGGTCTGGCAATCTCTCCTTCTTCTGGTCTGGTACTCTCTCCTTCTGGTCTGGTACTCTCTCCTTCTTCTGGTCTGGTTCTCTCTCCTTCTGGTCTGGTACTATCTTCTTCTTCTGGTCTGGTAATCTCTCCTTCTTCTGGTCTGGTAATCTCTCCTTCTTCTGGTCTGGTAATCTCTCCTTCTTCTGTTCTGGTAATCTCTCCTTCTTCTGGTCTGGTAATCTCTCCTTCTTCTGGTCTGGTACTCTCTCCTTCTTCTGGTCTGGTACTCTCTCCTTCTTCTGGTCTGGTAATCTCTCCTTCTTCTGGTCTGGTAATCTCTCCTTCTTCTGGTCTGGTAATCTCTCCTTCTTCTGGTCTGGTAATCTCTCCTTCTTCTGGTCTGGTACTCTCCTTCTTCTGGTCTGGTACTCTCTTCTTCTTCTGGTCTGGTACTCTCTCCTTCTTCTGGTCTGGTACTCTCTTCTTCTTCTGGTCTGGTACTCTCTCCTTCTTCTGGTCTGGTAATCTCTCCTTTTTCTGGTCTGGTACTCTCTCCTTCTTCTGGTCTGGTACTCTCTCCTTCTTCTGGTCTGGTACTCTCTCCTTCTTCTGGTCTGGTACTCTCTCCTTCTTCTGGTCTGGTACTCTCTCCTTCTTCTGGTCTGGTAATCTTTTCTTCTTCTGGTCTGGTACTCTCTTCTTCTTCTGGTCTGATTCTCTCTCCTTCTTCTGGTCTGGTACTCTCTCCTTCTTCTGGTCTGGTACTCTCCTTCTTCTGGTCTGGTACTCTCTTCTTCTTCTGGTCTGGTAATCTCTCCTTCTTCTGGTCTGGTACTCTCTCCTTCTTCTGGTCTGGTAATCTCTCCTTCTTCTGGTCTGGTACTCTCTCCTTCTTCTGGTCTGGTAATCTCTCCTTCTTCTGGTCTGGTAATCTTTTCTTCTTCTGGTCTGGTAATCTCTCCTTCTTCTGGTCTGGTACTCTCTCCTTCTTCTGGTCTGGTAATCTCTCCTTCTTCTGATCTTCCAGAGGTTTGGATGTTAAGGGTCCTGCCTGCCTCCTCCTGCCCCCCCTGCGGGCTCTCTCAGTCGGGTTGAGAGAGGAGCTACTGTCCCTCCTGGCTGGTCCTGGAGCCTTCTATGCCACTATAGTAAAGAGAGGTGTTCCTATCCCCTTATCCCTGTCTCTGTTCATACACCCCCCACCAATTCCAAAGCCCCCCTGAACTTGGCAGTGGCTCGTACACACACACACACACCACACACACACACACACACACACACACACACACACACACACACACACACACACACACACACACACACACACACACACACACACACACACAGAAAAACACACACGCACAGAAACACACGCTCGTACACACACACAAACACACACACACATACACACAGAAACACACAACACACACACACACACACACAGTGAGTCGTTCAAATGCCAAAGAGCCATGGGGTACGGGCTTTCTGCACTGTCATAGGGACTATCAAGGACACACACATTTAGAAGCTTCTGAAAATGTCAAGAGAAAAGGAGTAGCCTGCATTCCGGACAGGGGCCATAGAGTTTGATAGAGCACACACAGTGTGTTAGAGTCGCCTGGAAGGAGGAGGTGAGTCTCAGAAAGGAGAACACGGACCATAGAGTTTGATACAGCACAAACAGTGTGTTAGAGTTGCCTGGAAGGAGGAGGTGTGTCTCAGAAAGGAGAACACGGGCCATAGAGTTCGATAGAGCACACACAGTGTTAGAGTCGCATGGAAGGAGGAGGTGAGTCTCAGAAAGGAGAACATGGGCCATAGAGTTTGATAGAGCACACACAGTGTGTTAGAGTCGCCTGGAAGGAGGAGGTGTGTCTCAGAAAGGAGAACACGGACCATAGAGTTTGATAGAGCACATACTTAGAAGGCTTCAAAGAGCAAAGATGAACCTCAGCTGATAACACTCTGTCAGGTCAACTCAGTCATGATCATGTGACACACCATGCCCTTTCATTGGCCAGCAGTTCAATATCAGGTTTCAAATACCTGGTCATTTCTGTACCAGGAAATGGAGTACAACAAAATATATCTCAGTTTCCAGGGACGGACCTGGTTGGTCCCCATTGACATACACTTAGATGGCAGAAATGTTGTGGACAGTCCTTGGTTCAAAAACTATTTCAAATATTCCAAATAGTTTGTGGTTGATTCATAGACACATATGAAGCCCTGACTTGGACTAAAAAGCATTTTCCATAGAGATTCTCTACTGAACATGCTTTAAGAACAGGACTAGGACTAATCTGTGTCTGGGAAACTGGCCCCAAGCATTAAGAACAGGACTAATCTGTGTCTGGGAAACTGGCCCCAAGCATTAAGAACAGGACTAATCTGTGTCTGGGAAACTGGCCCCAGCATTAAGAACAGGACCAGGACTAATCTGTGTCTGGGAAACTGGCCCCAGCATTAAGAACAGGACTAATCTGTGTCTGGGAAACTGGCCCCTGCATTAAGAACAGGACTAATCTGTGTCTGGGAAACTGGCCCCAGCATTAAGAACAGGACTAATCTGTGTCTGGGAAACTGGCCCCAGCATTAAGAACAGGACTAATCTGTGTCTGGGAAACTGGCCCCAGCATTAAGAACAGGACTAATCTGTGTCTGGGAAACTGGCCCCAGCATTAAGAACAGGACTAATCTGTGTCTGGGAAACTGGCCCCAGCATTAAGAACAGGACTAATCTGTGTCTGGGAAACTGGCCCCAGCATTAAGAACAGGACTAATCTGTGTCTGGGAAACTGGCCCCAGCATTAAGAACAGGACTAATCTGTGTCTGGGAAACTGGCCCCAGCATTAAGAACAGGACTAATCTGTGTCTGGGAAACTGGCCCCAGCATTAAGAACAGGACCAGGACTAATCTGTGTCTGGGAAACTGGCCCCAGCATTAAGAACAGGACCAGGACTAATCTGTGTCTGGGAAACTGGCCCCAGCATTAAGAACAGTACTAATCTGTGTCTGGGAAACTGGCCCCAGCATTAAGAACAGGACCAGGACTAATCTGTGTCTGGGAAACTGGCCCCAGCATTAAGAACAGGACCAGGACTAATCTGTGTCTGGGAAACTGGCCCCAGCATTAAGAACAGGACCAGGACTAATCTGTGTCTGGGAAACTGGCCCCAACATTAAGAACAGGACTAATCTGTGTCTGGGAAACTGGCCCCAGCATTAAGAACAGGACCAGGACTAATCTGTTTCTGGGAAACTGGCCCCAGCATTAAGAACAGGACTAATCTGTGTCTGGGAAACTGGCCCCAGCATTAAGAACAGGACTAATCTGTGTCTGGGAAACTGGCCCCAGCATTAAGAACAGGACTAATCTGTGTCTGGGAAACTGGCCCCAGCATTAAGAACAGGACCAGGACTAATCTGTTTCTGGGAAACTGGCCCCAGCATTAAGAACAGGACTAATCTGTGTCTGGGAAACTGGCCCCAGCATTAAGAACAGGACCAGGACTAATCTGTGTCTGGGAAACTGGCCCCAGCATTAAGAACAGGACTAATCTGTGTCTGGGCAACTGGCCCCAGCATTAAGAACAGGACTAATCTGTGTCTGGGAAACTGGCCCCAGCATTAAGAACAGGACTAATCTGTGTCTGGGAAACTGGCCCCAGCATTAAGAACAGGACTAATCTGTGTCTGGGAAACTGGCCCCAGCATTAAGAACAGGACCAGGACTAATCTGTGTCTGGGAAACTGGCCCCAGCATTAAGAACAGGACTAATCTGTGTCTGGGAAACTGGCCCCAGCATTAAGAACAGGACTAATCTGTGTCTGGGAAACTGGCCCCAGCATTAAGAACAGGACTAATCTGTGTCTGGGAAACTGGCCCCAAGCATTAAGAACAGGACTAATCTGTGTCTGGGAAACTGGCCCCAGCATTAAGAACAGGACTAATCTGTGTCTGGGAAACTGGCCACAGCATTAAGAACAGGACTAATCTGTGTCTGGGAAACTGGCCCCTGCATTAAGAACAGGACTAATCTGTGTCTGGGAAACTGGCCCCAGCATTAAGAACAGGACCAGGACTAATCTGTGTCTGGGAAACTGGCCCCAGCATTAAGAACAGGACCATGACTAATCTGTGTCTGGGAAACTGGCCCCAAGCATTAAGAACAGGACTAATCTGTGTCTGGGAAACTGGCCCCAGCATTAAGAACAGGACTAATCTGTGTCTGGGAAACTGGCCCCGCATTAAGAACAGGACTAATCTGTGTCTGGGAAACTGGCCCCAGCATTAAGAACAGGACTAATCTGTGTCTGGGAAACTGGCCCCAGCATTAAGAACAGGACTAATCTGTGTCTGGGAAACTGGCCCCAGCATTAAGAACAGGACTAATCTGTGTCTGGGAAACTGGCCCCAGCATTAAGAACAGGACTAATCTGTGTCTGGGAAACTGGCCCCAGCATTAAGAACAGGACTAATCTGTGTCTGGGAAACTGGCCCCAACATTAAGAACAGGACTAATCTGTGTCTGGGAAACTGGCCCCAACATTAAGAACAGGACCAGGACTAATCTGTGTCTGGGAAACTGGCCCCAGCATTAAGAACTAATCTGGACCAGGACTAATCTGTGTCTGGGAAACTGGCCCCAGCATTAAGGACAGGACTAATCTGTGTCTGGGAAACTGGCCCCAGCATTAAGAACAGGACTAATCTGTGTCTGGGAAACTGGCCCCAGCATTAAGAACAGGACTAGGACTAATCTGTGTCTGGGAAACTGGCCCCAGCATTAAGAACAGGACTAATCTGTGTCTGGGAAACTGGCCCCAGCATTAAGAACAGGACTAATCTGTGTCTGGGAAACTGGCCCCATTAAGAACAGCATTAAGAACAGGACTAATCTGTGTCTGGGAAACTGGCCCCAGCATTAAGAACAGGACTAATCTGTGTCTGGGAAACTGGCCCCAGCATTAAGAACAGGACTAATCTGTGTCTGGGAAACTGGCCCCAGCATTAAGAACAGGACTAATCTGTGTCTGGGAAACTGGCCCCAGCATTAAGAACAGGACTAATCTGTGTCTGGGAAACTGGCCCCAGCATTAAGAACAGGACTAATCTGTGTCTAATCTGTGTCATTAAGAACAGGAAATCTGTGTCTGGGAAACATTAAAGAACAGGACTAATCTGTGTCTGGGAAACTGGCCCCAGCATTAAGAACAGGACTAATCTGTGTCTGGGAAACTGGCCCCAGCATTAAGAACAGGACTAATCTGTGTCTGGGAAACTGGCCCCAGCATTAAGAACAGGACTAATCTGTGTCTGGGAAACTGGCCCCAGCATTAAGAACAGGACTAATCTGTGTCTGGGAAACTGGCCCCAGCATTAAGAACAGGACTAATCTGTGTCTGGGAAACTGGCCCCAGCATTAAGAACAGGACTAATCTGTGTCTGGGAAACTGGCCCCAGCATTAAGAACAGGACTAATCTGTGTCTGGGAAACTGGCCCCAGCATTAAGAACAGGACTAATCTGTGTCTGGGAAACTGGCCCCAGCATTAAGAACAGGACTAATCTGTGTCTGGGAAACTGGCCCCAGCATTAAGAACAGGACTAATCTGTGTCTGGGAATTAAGAACAGGACTAATCTGGTCTGGGAAACTGGCCCCAAGCATTAAGAACAGGACTAATCTGTGTCTGGGAAACTGGCCCCAGCATTAAGAACAGGACTAATCTGTGTCTGGGAAACTGGCCCCAGCATTAAGAACAGGACTAATCTGTGTCTGGGAAACTGGCCCCAGCATTAAGAACAGGACTAATCTGTGTCTGGG
The DNA here is from genome assembly GCF_036934945.1 of Oncorhynchus masou masou. Lineage (NCBI taxonomy): Eukaryota > Metazoa > Chordata > Actinopteri > Salmoniformes > Salmonidae > Oncorhynchus > Oncorhynchus masou. The sequence goes on along the minus strand of NW_027011543.1, from coordinate 7,321 downwards.
AAACTGGCCCCAGCATTAAGAACAGGACTAATCTGTGTCTGGGAAACTGGCCCCAGCATTAAGAACAGGACTAATCTGTGTCTGGGAAACTGGCCCCAGCATTAAGAACAGGACAGGACTAATCTGTGTCTGGGAAACTGGCCCCAGCATTAAGAACAGGACTAATCTGTGTCTGGGAAACTGGCCCCAGCATTAAGAACAGGACTAATCTGTGTCTGGGAAACTGGCCCCAGCATTAAGAACAGGACTAATCTGTGTCTGGGAAACTGGCCCCAGCATTAAGAACAGGACTAATCTGTGTCTGGGAAACTGGCCCCAGCATTAAGAACAGGACTAATCTGTGTCTGGGAAACTGGCCCCAGCATTAAGAACAGGACTAATCTGTGTCTGGGAAACTGGCCCCACTAATCTGTGTCTGGGAAACTGGCCCCATTAAGCATTCTGTGTCTGGGAAACTGAACATTAAGGACAGGACTAATCTGTGTCTGGGAAACTGGCCCCAGCATTAAACAGGACAGGACTAATCTGTGTCTGGGAAACTGGCCCCAGCATTAAGAACAGGACCAGGACTAATCTGTGTCTGGAAACTGGCCCCAGCATTAAGAACAGGACTAATCTGTGTCTGGGAAACTGGCCCCAGCATTAAGAACAGGACTAATCTGTGTCTGGGAAACTGGCCCCAGCATTAAGAACAGGACTAATCTGTGTCTGGGAAACTGGCCCCAGCATTAAGAACAGGACTAATCTGTGTCTGGGAAACTGGCCCCAGCATTAAGAACAGGACTAATCTGTGTCTGGGAAACTGGCCCCAGCATTAAGAACAGGACTAATCTGTGTCTGGGAAACTGGCCCCAGCATTAAGAACAGGACCAGGACTAATCTGTGTCTGGGAAACTGGCCCCAGCATTAAGAACAGGACTAATCTGTGTCTGGGAAACTGGCCCCAGCATTAAGAACAGGACTAATCTGTGTCTGGGAAACTGGCCCCAGCATTAAGAACAGGACCAGGACTAATCTGTGTCTGGGAAACTGGCCCCAGCATTAAGAACAGGACTAATCTGTGTCTGGGAAACTGGCCCCAGCATTAAGAACAGGACTAATCTGTGTCTGGGAAACTGGCCCCAGCATTAAGAACAGGACTAATCTGTGTCTGGGAAACTGGCCCCAGCATTAAGGACAGGACTAATCTGTGTCTGGGAAACTGGCCCCAGCATTAAGAACAGGACTAATCTGTGTCTGGGAAACTGGCCCCAGCATTAAGAACAGGACTAATCTGTGTCTGGGAAACTGGCCCCAGCATTAAGAACAGGACTAATCTGTGTCTGGGAAACTGGCCCCAGCATTAAGAACAGGACTAATCTGTGTCTGGGAAACTGGCCCCAGCATTAAGAACAGGACTAATCTGTGTCTGGGAAACTGGCCCCAGCATTAAGAACAGGACTAATCTGTGTCTGGGAAACTGGCCCCAGCATTAAGAACAGGACTAATCTGTGTCTGGGAAACTGGCCCCAGCATTAAGAACAGGACTAATCTGTGTCTGGGAAACTGGCCCCAGCATTAAGAACAGGACTAATCTGTGTCTGTCTGGCCCCAATTAAGAACAGGACCTGTGTCTGGGAGGAGCATTAAGAACAGGACCAGGACTAATCTGTGTCTGGGAAACTGGCCCCAGCATTAAGAACAGGACCAGGACTAATCTGTGTCTGGGAAACTGGCCCCAGCATTAAGAACAGGACTAATCTGTGTCTGGGAAACTGGCCCCAGCATTAAGAACAGGACTAATCTGTGTCTGGGAAACTGGCCCCAGCATTAAGAACAGGACCAGGACTAATCTGTGTCTGGGAAACTGGCCCCAGCATTAAGAACAGGACCAGGACTAATCTGTGTCTGGGAAATTGGCCCCAGCATTAAGAACAGGACTAATCTGTGTCTGGGAAACTGGCCCCAGCATTAAGAACAGGACTGATCTGTGTCTGGGAAACTGGCCCCAGCATTAAGAACAGGACTAATCTGTGTCTGGGAAACTGGCCCCAGCATTAAGAACAGGACTAATCTGTGTCTGGGAAACTGGCCCCAGCATTAAGAACAGGACTAATCTGTGTCTGGGAAACTGGCCCCAGCATTAAGAACAGGACCAGGACTAATCTGTGTCTGGGAAACTGGCCCCAGCATTAAGAACAGGACCAGGACTAATCTGTGTCTGGGAAACTGGCCCCAGCATTAAGAACAGGACTAATCTGTGTCTGGGAAACTGGCCCCAGCATTAAGAACAGGACTAATCTGTGTCTGGGAAACTGGCCCCAGCATTAAGAACAGGACTAATCTGTGTCTGGGAAACTGGCCCCAGCATTAAGACCAGGACTAATCTGTGTCTGGGAAACTGGCCCCAGCATTAAGAACAGGACCAGGACTAATCTGTGTCTGGGAAACTGGCCCCAGCATTAAGAACAGGACTAATCTGTGTCTGGGAAACTGGCCCCAGCATTAAGAACAGGACTAATCTGTGTTTGGGAAACTGGCCCCAGCATTAAGAACAGGACCAGGACTAATCTGTGTCTGGGAAACTGGCCCCAAGCATTAAGAACAGGACTAATCTGTGTCTGGGAAACTGGCCCCAGCATTAAGAACAGGACTAATCTGTGTCTGGGAAACTGGCCCCAGCATTAAGAACAGGACTAATCTGTGTCTGGGAAACTGGCCCCAGCATTAAGAACAGGACTAATCTGTGTCTGGGAAACTGGCCCCAGCATTAAGAACAGGACTAATCTGTGTCTGGGAAACTGGCCCCAGCATTAAGAACAGGACTAATCTGTGTCTGGGAAACTGGCCCAGGACTAATCTGTGTCTGGGAAACTGGCCCCAGCATTAAGAACAGGACTAATCTGTGTCTGGGAAACTGGCCCCAGCATTAAGAACAGGACTAATCTGTGTCTGGGAAACTGGCCCCAATATTAAGAACAGGACTAATCTGTGTCTGGGAAACTGGCCCCAGCATTAAGAACAGGACTAATCTGTGTCTGGGAAACTGGCCCCAGCATTAAGAACAGGACTAATCTGTGTCTGGGAAACTGGCCCCAGCATTAAGAACAGGACTAATCTGTGTCTGGGAAACTGGCCCCAGCATTAAGAACAGGACTAATCTGTGTCTGGGAAACTGGCCCCAGCATTAAGAACAGGACTAATCTGTGTCTGGGAAACTGGCCCCAGCATTAAGAACAGGACTAATCTGTGTCTGGGAAACTGGCCCCAGCATTAAGAACAGGACTAATCTGTGTCTGGGAAACTGGCCCCAGCATTAAGAACAGGACTAATCTGTGTCTGGGAAACTGGCCCCAGCATTAAGAACAGGACTAATCTGTGTCTGGGAAACTGGCCCCAGCATTAAGAACAGGACTAATCTGTGTCTGGGAAACTGGCCCCAGCATTAAGAACAGGACTAATCTGTGTCTGGGAAACTGGCCCCAGCATTAAGAACAGGACTAATCTGTGTCTGGGAAACTGGCCCCAGCATTAAGAACAGGACTAATCTGTGTCTGGGAAACTGGCCCCAGCATTAAGAACAGGACCAGGACTAATCTGTGTCTGGGAAACTGGCCCCAGCATTAAGAACAGGACTAATCTGTGTCTGGGAAACTGGCCCCAGCATTAAGAACAGGACTAGGACTAATCTGTGTCTGGGAAACTGGCCCCAGCATTAAGAACAGGACTAGGACTAATCTGTGTCTGGGAAACTGGCCCCTGCATTAAGAACAGGACTAATCTGTGTCTGGGAAACTGGCCCCAAGCATTAAGAACAGGACTAATCATTAAGAACAGGACTAGGACTAATCTGTGTCTGGGAAACTGGCCCCAGCATTAAGAACAGGACCAGGACTAATCTGTGTCTGGGAAACTGGCCCCAGCATTAAGAACAGGACTAATCTGTGTCTGGGAAACTGGCCCCAGCATTAAGAACAGGACTAATCTGTGTCTGGGAAACTGGCCCCAGCATTAAGAACAGGACTAATCTGTGTCTGGGAAACTGGCCCCAAGCATTAAGAACAGGACTAATCTGTGTCTGGGAAACTGGCCCCAGCATTAAGAACAGGACTAATCTGTGTCTGGGAAACTGGCCCCAGCATTAAGAACAGGACTAATCTGTGTCTGGGAAACTGGCCCCAGCATTAAGAACAGGACTAATCTGTGTCTGGGAAACTGGCCCCAAGCATTAAGAACAGGACTAATCTGTGTCTGGGAAACTGGCCCCAGCATTAAGAACAGGACTAATCTGTGTCTGGGAAACTGGCCCCGGCATTAAGAACAGGACTAATCTGTGTCTGGGAAACTGGCCCCAGCATTAAGAACAGGACCAGGACTAATCTGTGTCTGGGAAACTGGCCCCAGCATTAAGAACAGGACTAATCTGTGTCTGGGAAACTGGCCCCAGCATTAAGAACAGGACTAATCTGTGTCTGGGAAACTGGCCCCAGCATTAAGAACAGGACCAGGACTAATCTGTGTCTGGGAAACTGGCCCCAAGCATTAAGAACAGGACTAATCTGTGTCTGGGAAACTGGCCCCAAGCATTAAGAACAGGACTAATCTGTGTCTGGGAAACTGGCCACAGCATTAAGAACAGGACTAATCTGTGTCTGGGAAACTGGCCCCAAGCATTAAGAACAGGACTAATCTGTGTCTGGGAAACTGGCCCCAGCATTAAGAACAGGACTAATCTGCGTCTGGGAAACTGGCCCCAGCATTAAGAACAGGACTAATCTGTGTCTGGGAAACTGGCCCCAGCATTAAGAACAGGACTAATCTGTGTCTGGGAAACTGGCCCCAGCATTAAGAACAGGACTAATCTGTGTCTGGGAAACTGGCCCCAGCATTAAGAACAGGACTAATCTGTGTCTGGGAAACTGGCCCCAGCATTAAGAACAGGACTAATCTGTGTCTGGGAAACTGGCCCCAGCATTAAGAACAGGACCAGGACTAATCTGTGTCTGGGAAACTGGCCCCAGCATTAAGAACAGGACTAATCTGTGTCTGGGAAACTGGCCCCAGCATTAAGAACAGGACTAATCTGTGTCTGGGAAACTGGCCCCAGCATTAAGAACAGGACTAATCTGTGTCTGGGAAACTGGCCCCAGCATTAAGAACAGGACTAATCTGTGTCTGGGAAACTGGCCCCTGCATTAAGAACAGGACTAATCTGTGTCTGGGAAACTGGCCCCAATATTAAGAACAGGACTAATCTGTGTCTGGGAAACTGGCCCCAGCATTAAGAACAGGACCATGACTAATCTGTGTCTGGGAAACTGGCCCCAGCATTAAGAACAGGACTAATCTGTGTCTGGGAAACTGGCCCCAGCATTAAGAACAGGACTAATCTGTGTCTGGGAAACTGGCCCCAGCATTAAGAACAGGACTAGTCTGTGTCTGGGAAACTGGCCCCAATATTAAGAACAGGACTAATCTGTGTCTGGGAAACTGGCCCCAATATTAAGAACAGGACTAATCTGTGTCTGGGAAACTGGCCCCAGCATTAAGAACAGGACCAGAACTATTCTGTGTCTGGGAAACTGGCCCCAGCATTAAGAACAGGACTAATCTGTGTCTGGGAAACTGGCCCCAAGCATTAAGAACAGGACTAATCTGTGTCTGGGAAACTGGCCCCAGCATTAAGAACAGGACTAATCTGTGTCTGGGAAACTGGCCCCAGCATTAAGAACAGGACTAATCTGTGTCTGGGAAACTGGCCCCAGCATTAAGAACAGGACTAATCTGTGTCTGGGAAACTGGCCCCAATATTAAGAACAGGACTAATCTGTGTCTGGGAAACTGGCCCCAGCATTAAGAACAGGACCAGAACTATTCTGTGTCTGGGAAACTGGCCCCAGCATTAAGAACAGGACTAATCTGTGTCTGGGAAACTGGCCCCAGCATTAAGAACAGGACTAATCTGTGTCTGGGAAACTGGCCCCAAGCATTAAGAACAGGACTAATCTGTGTCTGGGAAACTGGCCCCAGCATTAAGAACAGGACTAATCTGTGTCTGGGAAACTGGCCCCAGCATTAAGAACAGGACTAATCTGTGTCTGGGAAACTGGCCCCAGCATTAAGAACAGGACTAGGACTAATCTGTGTCTGGGAAACTGGCCCCAGCATTAAGAACAGGACTAATCTGTGTCTGGGAAACTGGCCCCAGCATTAAGAACAGGACTAATCTGTGTCTGGGAAACTGGCCAATAGAACAACTATAACACCCTATGGAACCAATAGAAACACTATAACACCCTATGGAACCAATAGAACCACTATAACACCCTATGGGACCAATAGAACCACTATAACACCCTATGGAACCAAGAGAACCACAATAGAACCATATGGAACCAATAGAACCACTATAACACCCTATGGGACCAATAGAACCACTATAACACCCTATGGAACCAATATAACCACTATACCACCCTATGGAACCAATAGAACCACTATAACACCCTATGGAACCAATAGAACCACTATAACACCCTATGGAACCAATAGAACCACTATAACACCCTATGCCAGTAGTTTTATAAACCAATGGAATGGGGTCCCCTACCCTATGGAACCAATAGAATCAGGTATTTTATGTTTGTGGGATGTTTTACAGCTTTCCATAATAGAACGACTCTGGTCACTCTTCAACACACACAGATACCTCTTTAACACACACAGAGACCCGTCTAACACACACAGATACCTCTTTAACATACAGAGACCTCTCTAACACAGAGAGACCTCTCTAACACAGAGAGACCTATCTAACACAGAGAGACCTGTCTAACACACAGAGACCTATCTAACACAGAGAGACCTGTCTAACACACAGAGACCTCTCTAACACACAGAGACCTCTCTAACACAGAGAGACCTATCTAACACAGAGAGACCTGTCTAACACACAGAGACCCCTCTAACACACAGAGACCTCTCTAACACACAGAGACCTCTCTAACACACAGAGACCTCTCTAAAACACACAGATACCTGTCTAACACACAGAGACCCCTCTAACACACAGAGACCTCTCTAACACACAGAGACCTCTCTAACACACAGAGACCTCTCTAAAACACACAGATACCTGTCTAACACACAGAGACCTCTCTAACACACAGAGACCTCTCTAACACACAGAGACCTCTCTAACACAGAGAGACCTATCTAACACACACAGATACCTGTCTAACACACAGAGACCTCTCTAACACACAGAGACCTCTCTAACACACAGAGACCTCTCTAACACACAGAGACTTCTCTAACACAGAGATACCTCTCTAACACACAA
>NW_027011542.1:0-23522 GCF_036934945.1 Oncorhynchus masou masou | reverse complement strand
GGAACATTTCGACAATCACCGTATGGTTAGTGAGAAAGTCCCTATTGGAACTGTACGGTCCCTTACTAGACGTCCGAAAACATTTTAGAAATTCGGGACGGCGTCGGGCCGAGCGGTAGGGCCAGACCTACCGGGAAGTCATCAAATGAACTTTGTCGGACATTCGGTTTTCGTTTAATAAAATAAACAAATTTTAGCCCATTTTTGCGCTATGCCGGAATATCCCACAAGAGGGCATAAGCAATCATATTGCTATTGGACAAAACATCCCGAATCACGACGTGCCATATCTCGAAAACTGAAAATATTTCAAGCCGAAACTTGGTGAGCGTAGGTTTGGCATTATGGGAAGATGGCCCCAACAAGATGGCGTCTAGGCCTCAACGGTTTTTGAGTTATGGCCATATTTCTGGGATTAAAGGTCCAAAATGAAAATAGAGAAAAGATTTTTTCACTTCACGTCAAAGTCAAGGAGCCTCCGGTGTCAATAAAAAAAAATCGGCCATTTATCTATCGTCATTTACGAGAAATCGTACGGTGACCAGATCGTGATGTTCAGATATAGGTGTTTTTTTTTTCAACGGTTACAGATCCAGTTGCAGGGTGTTCATACGAGTATTTTTAAAATGTGCTGCGGAGCTCTGCGACATTTCTGTGATTTTCTATGATTTTCTGAAATAACACACACTCACTAAACCCTCCGTAAATAACTCAGTTCTTAACGTAAAGACTTAAAACTCAGGATTCTGTAAAGGCATACCCCAATGAGGATATGAGTTTATTTATAGCTTCCTGTGCCAACCGGAAGTGCCATAATTGGTGTCTCAGGGGCTGTTTGGAAGGGTTAAAAAATCAGATCTGTCCAAAACTTCATATGTGTGATTAGACAACCCCCATGAACTGTAAATCAGTCATTTTTCCGGCCCACAATGATGCCTGCACCACAATGTCATTGGATTTTGGGTGACAGCGGCGGAACCGTTAGGTTTAGAAGGACAATTCAAACACAGGACTGTTCCTAAGGTCCTCCCGATCTGTGCAAGCCTAACCTTGACTGTGTGGCATTAACCTTTCACAGTTAAAAGAAGGTGTTTACAAAAAACAGTGTGCATTGACTTCTCTCCCCATAGGAATACATTGCCTGCTCCCCTAAATACAACCTGGGGTCTTTATGGGTTATGAATGCTGTATGAACCTGTCTTCTATGACATTCCATCAGACCACTATGAGGTCTACCTGTGTCGATTCTAAGCTTCCTGGAGCAACCGGAAGTGGTTAAATTGACCCAAAAGGTATTTGGATGTACATCACCTCGAAAGGTGCCGAGGCCTCTGCATTATTCAACCCTGTGTAGATCAGTCAATTCTCAACTTAAAGACTTAAAACTCAGGATTCCCTAGGTTTCTATGTCAGTCAAGACATGTGTGTATTTATAGCTTCCTGTGCCAACCGGAAGTGCCATAATTGGTGTCTCAGGGGCTGTTTGGAAGGGTTAAAAAAATCAGATCTGTCCAAAACTTCATATGTGTGATTAGACAACCCCCATGAACTGTAAATCAGTCATTTTTCCCATAAAAATTCAAAGGAAAAATAAATCACACAGATACACAACTTGGATGGAGGGACGTATTGGGGTGTGTAGAGACTGACAGTGCCTCCAATAGTTAGCTTTGTTCGAGCTAAAAAGAACCGTCAGACCTAGAGTTCCGAAACTTTAGAATCCTGTTCTAGACCTCAGGTAGATAGTGCGTGGTGAGTTACGGCGCTCTAGAATGTTCTCGGACCGAGAAACAGCGTCGAACATTTGCAATGACTTCAATTCATTTTGACCATTACGAAAATGGCGACATTTAGAAATGTCCCAGAGACACAAGACTAGGTGCATTGTGACCGTCTCGGCCCATAGAGACAGAACCCAACATCTCGGTCCGATAGCTCATTCAAGGACCCCGTAGCAAGGCATGGAAAAAAGTGGATTTTCAGCACCAATTAGGCTTTTACTCGGACACCAAATGACCTATCGGGCCGAAACTCGGGATTCGGGGTCGCCTCACATAGGACTACACATAATGTCCGAACTGGCCCCGCAGCTAGAAAGTAACTATGTGTTTTATGGTTTTTTAATGTTTTGTACCGAAGGCCTTGTGAATTTTGGGCCAGCTCTGAAGTATGTTATACTTGGCTCCTAAATGAGTTGGGAAAAGTGGGTTTGGTGTCAGTTTGTATCAGTTTGGTGTCAGAATGATATCAAATTGACTGATGGACGGTGACTTGCAGGTGACTCTTGTCCATTAGCAATATGTTTAAGCGGTGAGGTACCATCACCAAAAGCGACATTCTGAAATCAACCCAAACGAGCGATGGAGAGGTACCAGTATCACTGCCCAGACATCCCTATGTCATCGGGCCAGTCAATTTGGCATTCCTGCATGATTTTTATGGCATGACAAATTGGTAATGGTGACTGCCCAGTTAACCATATGGCAAATGCACAGTGACTTTGAAAGAGTGAGAAAAATCACCAAATGGACATTCTGGAATCAACCCTAACGAGTGATGGAGAGGTACCAGAATCACTGCCAAGCCATCCCGACTTCATCGGGCCAGTCAATTTGGCATTCCTGCACAAATTTTCAGTGACTTTGCAAAAGTAAGGAACATTTGCAATATGTTTTAACAGTGAGGTACCATCACCAAAAGCGACATTCTGAAATCAACCCAAACGAGCGATGGAGAGGTACCAGTATCACTGCCCAGCCATCCTGAGGTCATCGGGCCAGTCAATTTGGCATTCCTGCATGATTTTTATAGCATGACAAATTGGTGATGGTGACTGCCCAGTTAACCATATGGCAAATGCACAGTGACTTTGAAAGAGTGAGAAAAATCACCAAATGGACATTCTGGAATCAACCCTAACGAGCGATGGAGAGGTACCAGAATCACTGCCCAGACATCCCGAGGTCATCGGGCCAGTCAATTTGGCATTCCTGCAAAATTTTCAGTGACTTTGCAAAAGTAAGGAACATTTGCAATATGTTTTAACAGTGAGGTACCATCACCAAAAGCGACATTCTGAAATCAACCCAAACGAGCCATGGAGAGGTACCAGAATCACTGCCCAGCCATCCCCAGGTCATCGGGCCAGTCAATTTGGCATTCCTGCATGATTTTTATGGCATGACAAATTGGTGATGGTGACTGCCCAGTTAACCATATGGCAAATGCACAGTGACTTTGAAAGAGTTTGAAAAAGTGAGAAAAATCACCAAATGGACATTCTGGAAATCAACCCTAACGAGCGATGGAGAGGTACCAGAATCACTGCCCAGAGGTCATCCCGAGGTCATCGGGCCAGTCAATTTGGCATTCCTGCACAAATTTTCAGTGACTTTGCAAAAGTAAGGAACATTTGCAATATGTTTTAACAGTGAGGTACCATCACCAAAAGCGACATTCTGAAATCAACCCAAACGAGCCATGGAGAGGTACCAGTATCACTGCCCAGCCATCCCGAGGTCATCGGGCCAGTCAATTTGGCATTCCTGCAAAATTTTTAGTGACTTTGCAAAAGTAAGGAACATTTGCAATATGTTTTAAGTGAGGTACCATCACCAAAAAGACATTCTGAAATCAACCCAAACGAGCGATGGAGAGGTACCAGAATAACTGCCCAGCCATCCCTATGTCATCGGGCCAGTCAATTTGGCATTCCTACATGATTTTTATGGCATGACAAAACTTGCATGACAAATTGGTGATGGTGACTGCCCAGTTAACCATATGGCAAATGCACAGTGACTTTGCAAAAGTGAGAAAACATGACCAAATGGACATTCTGAAATCAACACAAACAATGGCATCACCATAGTGTCCAGACTGTGCCGAGTCCAACGAGGTGCCCGCTTGACCGTAGCTCGCTCGGTCTGAGCGCAGCGACCATGAGAAAAATAGGCCCAATATGAAGCCTTCACCAGTATGTCATTTGATTTTGGGTGACAGCGGCGGAACCGTTAGGTTTAGAAAGACAATTCAACCACAGGACTGTTCCTAAGGTCCTCCTGATCTGTCCAAGCCTATCCTTGACCGTGTGACATTAACCCTTCACAGTCAAAAGAAGGTGTTTACATAAAAACAGTGTTCATTGACTTCTCTCCCCATAGGAATATATTGGCTGCTCCACTAAATACAACCTGGAGTCTATATGGGTTATGAATGTTGTATGAACCTGTCTTTGGTGACATTCCATCAGACCACTATAAGGTCTACCTGTGTCGATTCTAAGCTTCCTGGACCAACCGGAAGTGGTTAAATTGACCCAAAAGTGTATTTGGATGTACATCACTGCCTGCAATTTGATGGACATAGTGCATTGAACCCTGTGTAAATCAGTCAGTTTTCATGGTAAAGACTTAAAACTCAGGATTCTCTAATGGAATCTAGCCCAATGAGGATGTATGTTGAGTTACAGCTTCCTGTGCCAACCGGAAGTGCCATAATTGGTGTCTCAGGGGCTGTTTGGAAGGGTTAAAAAATCAGATCTGTCCAAAACTTCATCTGTGTGATTAGACAACCCCCATGAACTGTAAATCAGTCATTTTTCCCAACAGATGTCAAAGAAAAGCTCTCACACACACACACAGCAAGGATGGAGTGACAAAGCGTGGTGTTTAAAGACACAGAGAGCAGGCAATGGCATAAACATAATCCCAAGGCCGTGCCGAGTCCAACGAGGTGCCCCTCTTGACCGTAGCTCGCTCGGTCTGAGCGCAGCGACCATGAGAAAAATAGGCCCACAATGATGCCTGCACCACAATGTCATTGGATTTTGGGTGACAGCGGCGGAACCGTTAGGTTTAGAAGGACAATTCAAACACAGGACTGTTCCTAAGGTCCTCCCGATCTGTGCAAGCCTAACCTTGACTGTGTGGCATTAACCTTTCACAGTTAAAAGAAGGTGTTTACAAAAAAACAGTGTGCATTGACTTCTCTCCCCATAGGAATACATTGCCTGCTCCCCTAAATACAACCTGGAGTCTATATGGGTTATGAATGCTGTATGAACCTGTCTTCTATGACATTCCATCAGACCACTATGAGGTCTACCTGTGTCGATTCTAAGCTTCCTGGAGCAACCGGAAGTGGTTAAATTGACCCAAAAGGTATTTGGATGTACATCACCTCGAAAGGTGCCGAGGCCTCTGCATTATTCAACCCTGTGTAGATCAGTCAATTCTCAACTTAAAGACTTAAAACTCAGATTCCCTAGGTTTCTATGTCAGTCAAGACATGTGTGTATTTATAGCTTCCTGTGCCAACCGGAAGTGCCATAATTGGTGTCTCAGGGGCTGTTTGGAAGGGTTAAAAAAATCAGATCTGTCCAAAACTTCATATGTGTGATTAGACAACCCCCATGAACTGTAAATCAGTCATTTTTCCCAACAGATGTCAAAGAAAAGCTCTCACACACACACACAGCAAGGATGGAGTGACAAAGCGTGGTGTTTAAAGACACAGAGAGCAGGCAATGGCATAAACATAATCCCAAGGCCGTGCCGAGTCCAACGAGGTGCCCCTCTTGACCGTAGCTCGCTCGGTCTGAGCGCAGCGACCATGAGAAAAATAGGCCCACAATGATGCCTGCACCACAATGTCATTGGATTTTGGGTGACAGCGGCGGAACCGTTAGGTTTAGAAGGACAATTCAAACACAGGACTGTTCCTAAGGTCCTCCCGATCTGTGCAAGCCTAACCTTGACGTGTGGCATTAACCTTTCACAGTTAAAAGAAGGTGTTTACAAAAAAACAGTGTGCATTGACTTCTCTCCCCATAGGAATACATTGCCTGCTCCCCTAAATACAACCTGGGGTCTTTATGGGTTATGAATGCTGTATGAACCTGTCTTCTATGACATTCCATCAGACCACTATGAGGTCTACCTGTGTCGATTCTAAGCTTCCTGGAGCAACCGGAAGTGGTTAAATTGACCCAAAAGGTATTTGGATGTACATCACCTCGAAAGGTGCCGAGGCCTCTGCATTATTCAACCCTGTGTAGATCAGTCAATTCTCAACTTAAAGACTTAAAACTCAGGATTCCCTAGGTTTCTATGTCAGTCAAGACATGTGTGTATTTATAGCTTCCTGTGCCAACCGGAAGTGCCATAATTGGTGTCTCAGGGGCTGTTTGGAAGGGTTAAAAAAATCAGATCTGTCCAAAACTTCATATGTGTGATTAGACAACCCCCATGAACTGTAAATCAGTCATTTTTCCCAACAGATGTCAAAGAAAAGCTCTCACACACACACACAGCAAGGATGGAGTGACAAAGCGTGGTGTTTAAAGACACAGAGAGCAGGCAATGGCATAAACATAATCCCAAGGCCGTGCCGAGTCCAACGAGGTGCCCCGCTTGACCGTAGCTCGCTCGGTCTGAGCGCAGCGACCATGAGAAAAATAGGCCCACAATGATGCCTGCACCACAATGTCATTGGATTTTGGGTGACAGCGGCGGAACCGTTAGGTTTAGAAGGACAATTCAAACACAGGACTGTTCCTAAGGTCCTCCCGATCTGTGCAAGCCTAACCTTGACTGTGTGGCATTAACCTTTCACAGTTAAAAGAAGGTGTTTACAAAAAAACAGTGTGCATTGACTTCTCTCCCCATAGGAATACATTGCCTGCTCCCCTAAATACAACCTGGGGTCTTTATGGGTTATGAATGCTGTATGAACCTGTCTTCTATGACATTCCATCAGACCACTATGAGGTCTACCTGTGTCGATTCTAAGCTTCCTGGAGCAACCGGAAGTGGTTAAATTGACCCAAAAGGTATTTGGATGTACATCACCTCGAAAGGTGCCGAGGCCTCTGCATTATTCAACCCTGTGTAGATCAGTCAATTCTCAACTTAAAGACTTAAAACTCAGGATTCCCTAGGTTTCTATGTCAGTCAAGACATGTGTGTATTTATAGCTTCCTGTGCCAACCGGAAGTGCCATAATTGGTGTCTCAGGGGCTGTTTGGAAGGGTTAAAAAAATCAGATCTGTCCAAAACTTCATATGTGTGATTAGACAACCCCCATGAACTGTAAATCAGTCATTTTTCCCATAAAAATTCAAAGGAAAAATAAATCACACAGATACACAACTTGGATGGAGGGACGTATTGGGGTGTGTAGAGACTGACAGTGCCTCCAATAGTTAGCTTTGTTCGAGCTAAAAAGAACCGTCAGACCTAGAGTTCCGAAACTTTAGATCCTGTTCTAGACCTCAGGTAGATAGTGCGTGGTGAGTTACGGCGCTCTAGAATGTTCTCGGACCGAGAAACAGCGTCGAACATTTGCAATGACTTCAATTCATTTTGACCATTACGAAAATGGCGACATTTAGAAATGTCCCAGAGACACAAGACTAGGTGCATTGTGACCGTCTCGGCCCATAGAGACAGAACCCAACATCTCGGTCCGATAGCTCATTCAAGGACCCCGTAGCAAGGCATTGAAAAAAGTGGATTTTCAGCACCAATTAGGCTTTTACTCGGACACCAAATGACCTATCGGGCCGAAACTCGGGATTCGGGGTCGCCTCACATAGGACTACACATAATGTCCGAACTGGCCCCGCAGCTAGAAAGTAACTATGTGTTTTATGGTTTTTTAATGTTTTGTACCGAAGGCCTTGTGAATTTTGGGCCAGCTCTGAAGTATGTTATACTTGGCTCCTAAATGAGTTGGGAAAAGTGGGTTTGGTGTCAGTTTGTATCAGTTTGGTGTCAGAATGATATCAAATTGACTGATGGACGGTGACTTGCAGGTGACTCTTGTCCATTAGCAATATGTTTAAGCGGTGAGGTACCATCACCAAAAGCGACATTCTGAAATCAACCCAAACGAGCGATGGAGAGGTACCAGTATCACTGCCCAGACATCCCTATGTCATCGGGCCAGTCAATTTGGCATTCCTGCATGATTTTTATGGCATGACAAATTGGTAATGGTGACTGCCCAGTTAACCATATGGCAAATGCACAGTGACTTTGAAAGAGTGAGAAAAATCACCAAATGGACATTCTGGAATCAACCCTAACGAGTGATGGAGAGGTACCAGAATCACTGCCAAGCCATCCCGAGTTCATCGGGCCAGTCAATTTGGCATTCCTGCACAAATTTTCAGTGACTTTGCAAAAGTAAGGAACATTTGCAATATGTTTTAACAGTGAGGTACCATCACCAAAAGCGACATTCTGAAATCAACCCAAACGAGCGATGGAGAGGTACCAGTATCACTGCCCAGCCATCCCGAGGTCATCGGGCCAGTCAATTTGGCATTCCTGCATGATTTTTATGGCATGACAAATTGGTGATGGTGACTGCCCAGTTAACCATATGGCAAATGCACAGTGACTTTGAAAGAGTGAGAAAAATCACCAAATGGACATTCTGGAATCAACCCTAACGAGCGATGGAGAGGTACCAGAATCACTGCCCAGCCATCCCGAGGTCATCGGGCCAGTCAATTTGGCATTCCTGCACAAATTTTCAGTGACTTTGCAAAAGTAAGGAACATTTGCAATATGTTTTAACAGTGAGGTACCATCACCAAAAGCGACATTCTGAAATCAACCCAAACGAGCCATGGAGAGGTACCAGTATCACTGCCCAGCCATCCCGAGGTCATCGGGCCAGTCAATTTGGCATTCCTGCATGATTTTTATGGCATGACAAATTGGTGATGGTGACTGCCCAGTTAACCATATGGCAAATGCACAGTGACTTTGAAAGAGTGAGAAAAATCACCAAATGGACATTCTGGAATCAACCCTAACGAGTGATGGAGAGGTACCAGAATCACTGCCCAGCATCCCGAGGTCATCGGGCCAGTCAATTTGGCATTCCTGCACAAATTTTCAGTGACTTTGCAAAAGTAAGGAACATTTGCAATATGTTTTAACAGTGAGGTACCATCACCAAAAGCGACATTCTGAAATCAACCCAAACGAGCCATGGAGAGGTACCAGTATCACTGCCCAGCCATCCCGAGGTCATCGGGCCAGTCAATTTGGCATTCCTGCAAAAATTTTCAGTGACTTTGCAAAAGTAAGGAACATTTGCAATATGTTTTAACAGTGAGGTACCATCACCAAAAGCGACATTCTGAAATCAACCCAAACGAGCGATGGAGAGGTACCAGAATAACTGCCCAGCCATCCCTATGTCATCGGGCCAGTCAATTTGGCATTCCTACATGATTTTTATGGCATGACAAATTGGTGATGGTGACTGCCCAGTTAACCATATGGCAAATGCACAGTGACTTTGCAAAAGTGAGAAAACATGACCAAATGGACATTCTGAAATCAACACAAACAATGGCATCACCATAGTGTCCAGACTGTGCCGAGTCCAACGAGGTGCCCCGCTTGACCGTAGCTCGCTCGGTCTGAGCGCGCGACCATGAGAAAAATAGGCCCAATATGAAGCCTTCACCAGTACGTCATTTGATTTTGGGTGACAGCGGCGGAACCGTTAGGTTTAGAAAGACAATTCAACCACAGGACTGTTCCTAAGGTCCTCCTGATCTGTCCAAGCCTATCCTTGACCGTGTGACATTAACCCTTCACAGTCAAAAGAAGGTGTTTACATAAAAACAGTGTTCATTGACTTCTCTCCCCATAGGAATATATTGGCTGCTCCACTAAATACAACCTGGAGTCTATATGGGTTATGAATGTTGTATGAACCTGTCTTTGGTACCAGTCCATCAGACCACTATAAGGTCTACCTGTGTCGATTCTAAGCTTCCTGGACCAACCGGAAGTGGTTCAAATCGCCCTAAAAGTGTATACCCATACACTGCCTGCAATTTGATGGACATATTGCATTGAACCCTGTGTAAATCAGTCAGTTTTCATGGTAAAGACTTAAAACTCAGGATTCTCTAATGGAATAGCCCAATGAGGATGTATGTTGAGTTACAGCTTCCTGTGCCAACCGGAAGTGCCATAATTGGTGTCTCAGGGGCTGTTTGGAAGGGTTAAAAAATCAGATCTGTCCAAAACTTCATATGTGTGATTAGACAACCCCCATGAACTGTAAATCAGTCATTTTTCCCAACAGATGTCAAAGAAAAGCTCTCACACACACACACAGCAAGGATGGAGTGACAAAGCGTGGTGTTTAAAGACACAGAGAGCAGGCAATGGCATAAACATAATCCCAAGGCCGTGCCGAGTCCAACGAGGTGCCCCTCTTGACCGTAGCTCGCTCGGTCTGAGCGCAGCGACCATGAGAAAAATAGGCCCACAATGATGCCTGCACCACAATGTCATTGGATTTTGGGTGACAGCGGCGGAACCGTTAGGTTTAGAAGGACAATTCAAACACAGGACTGTTCCTAAGGTCCTCCCGATCTGTGCAAGCCTAACCTTGACTGTGTGGCATTAACCTTTCACAGTTAAAAGAAGGTGTTTACAAAAAAACAGTGTGCATTGACTTCTCTCCCCATAGGAATACATTGCCTGCTCCCCTAAATACAACCTGGAGTCTATATGGGTTATGAATGCTGTATGAACCTGTCTTCTATGACATTCCATCAGACCACTATGAGGTCTACCTGTGTCGATTCTAAGCTTCCTGGAGCAACCGGAAGTGGTTAAATTGACCCAAAAGGTATTTGGATGTACATCACCTCGAAAGGTGCCGAGGCCTCTGCATTATTCAACCCTGTGTAGATCAGTCAATTCTCAACTTAAGACTTAAAACTCAGGATTCCCTAGGTTTCTATGTCAGTCAAGACATGTGTGTATTTATAGCTTCCTGTGCCAACCGGAAGTGCCATAATTGGTGTCTCAGGGGCTGTTTGGAAGGGTTAAAAAAATCAGATCTGTCCAAAACTTCATATGTGTGATTAGACAACCCCCATGAACTGTAAATCAGTCATTTTTCCCAACAGATGTCAAAGAAAAGCTCTCACACACACACACAGCAAGGATGGAGTGACAAAGCGTGGTGTTTAAAGACACAGAGAGCAGGCAATGGCATAAACATAATCCCAAGGCCGTGCCGAGTCCAACGAGGTGCCCCTCTTGACCGTAGCTCGCTCGGTCTGAGCGCAGCGACCATGAGAAAAATAGGCCCACAATGATGCCTGCACCACAATGTCATTGGATTTTGGGTGACAGCGGCGGAACCGTTAGGTTTAGAAGGACAATTCAAACACAGGACTGTTCCTAAGGTCCTCCCGATCTGTGCAAGCCTAACCTTGACTGTGTGGCATTAACCTTTCACAGTTAAAAGAAGGTGTTTACAAAAAAACAGTGTGCATTGACTTCTCTCCCCATAGGAATACATTGCCTGCTCCCCTAAATACAACCTGGGGTCTTTATGGGTTATGAATGCTGTATGAACCTGTCTTCTATGACATTCCATCAGACCACTATGAGGTCTACCTGTGTCGATTCTAAGCTTCCTGGAGCAACCGGAAGTGGTTAAATTGACCCAAAAGGTATTTGGATGTACATCACCTCGAAAGGTGCCGAGGCCTCTGCATTATTCAACCCTGTGTAGATCAGTCAATTCTCAACTTAAAGACTTAAAACTCAGGATTCCCTAGGTTTCTATGTCAGTCAAGACATGTGTGTATTTATAGCTTCCTGTGCCAACCGGAAGTGCCATAATTGGTGTCTCAGGGGCTGTTTGGAAGGGTTAAAAAAATCAGATCTGTCCAAAACTTCATATGTGTGATTAGACAACCCCCATGAACTGTAAATCAGTCATTTTTCCCAACAGATGTCAAAGAAAAGCTCTCACACACACACACAGCAAGGATGGAGTGACAAAGCGTGGTGTTTAAAGACACAGAGAGCAGGCAATGGCATAAACATAATCCCAAGGCCGTGCCGAGTCCAACGAGGTGCCCCTCTTGACCGTAGCTCGCTCGGTCTGAGCGCAGCGACCATGAGAAAAATAGGCCCACAATGATGCCTGCACCACAATGTCATTGGATTTTGGGTGACAGCGGCGGAACCGTTAGGTTTAGAAGGACAATTCAAACACAGGACTGTTCCTAAGGTCCTCCCGATCTGTGCAAGCCTAACCTTGACTGTGTGGCATTAACCTTTCACAGTTAAAAGAAGGTGTTTACAAAAAAACAGTGTGCATTGACTTCTCTCCCCATAGGAATACATTGCCTGCTCCCCTAAATACAACCTGGGGTCTTTATGGGTTATGAATGCTGTATGAACCTGTCTTCTTATGACATTCCATCAGACCACTATGAGGTCTACCTGTGTCGATTCTAAGCTTCCTGGAGCAACCGGAAGTGGTTAAATTGACCCAAAAGGTATTTGGATGTACATCACCTCGAAAGGTGCCGAGGCCTCTGCATTATTCAACCCTGTGTAGATCAGTCAATTCTCAACTTAAAGACTTAAAACTCAGGATTCCCTAGGTTTCTATGTCAGTCAAGACATGTGTGTATTTATAGCTTCCTGTGCCAACCGGAAGTGCCATAATTGGTGTCTCAGGGGCTGTTTGGAAGGGTTAAAAAAATCAGATCTGTCCAAAACTTCATATGTGTGATTAGACAACCCCCATGAACTGTAAATCAGTCATTTTTCCCATAAAAATTCAAAGGAAAAATAAATCACACAGATACACAACTTGGATGGATGGACGTGATTGGGGTGTGTAGAGACTGACAGTGCCTCCAATAGTTAGCTTTGTTCGAGCTAAAAAAGAACCGTCAGACCTAGAGTTCCGAAACTTTAGAATCCTGTTCTAGACCTCAGGTAGATAGTGCGTGGTGAGTTACGGCGCTCTAGAATGTTCTCGGACCGAGAAACAGCGTCGAACATTTGCAATGACTTCAATTCATTTTGACCATTACGAAAATGGCGACATTTAGAAATGTCCCAGAGACACAAGACTAGGTGCATTGTGACCGTCTCAAACATAGAGACAGAACCCAACATCTCGGTCCGATAGCTCATTCAAGGACCCCGTAAAGGCATTGAAAAAAGTGGATTTTCAGCACCAATTAGGCTTTTACTCGGACACCAAATGACCTATCGGGCCGAAACTCGGGATTCGGGGTCGCCTCCATAGGACTACACATAATGTCCGAACTGGCCCCCTAGAAAGTAACTATGTGTTTTATGGTTTTTTAATGTTTTGTACCGAACCTTGTGAATTTTGGGCCAGCTCTGAAGTATGTTATACTTGGCTCCTAAATGATTGAAAAAGTGGGTTTGGTGTCAGTTTGTATCAGTTTGGTGTCAGAATGATATCAAATTGACTGATGGACGGTGACTTGCAGGTGACTCTTGTCCATTAGCAATATGTTTAAGCGGTGAGGTACCATCACCAAAAGCGACATTCTGAAATCAACCCAAACGAGCGATGGAGAGGTACCAGTATCACTGCCCAGACATCCCTATGTCATCGGGCCAGTCAATTTGGCATTCCTGCATGATTTTTATGGCATGACAAATTGGTAATGGTGACTGCCCAGTTAACCATATGGCAAATGCACAGTGACTTTGAAAGAGTGAGAAAAATCACCAAATGGACATTCTGGAATCAACCCTAACGAGTGATGGAGAGGTACCAGAATCACTGCCAAGCCATCCCGAGTTCATCGGGCCAGTCAATTTGGCATTCCTGCAAAAATTTTCAGTGACTTTGCAAAAGTAAGGAACATTTGCAATATGTTTTAACAGTGAGGTACCATCACCAAAAGCGCATTCTGAAATCAACCCAAACGAGCGATGGAGAGGTACCAGTATCACTGCCCAGCCATCCCTGAGGTCATCGGGCCAGTCAATTTGGCATTCCTGCATGATTTTTATGGCATGACAAATTGGTGATGGTGAAAATGCCCAGTTAACCATATGGCAAATGCACAGTGACTTTGAAAGAGTGAGAAAAATCACCAAATGGACATTCTGAAATCAACCCAGGACGAGCCATGGAGAGGTACCAGAATCACTGAGACATCCCGAGGTCATCGGGCCAGTCAATTTGGCATTCCTGCATGATTTTTCAGTGACTTTGCAAAAGTAAGGAACATTTGCAATATGTTTTAACAGTGAGGTACCATCACCAAAAGCGACATTCTGGAATCAACCCAAACGAGCCATGGAGAGGTACCAGTATCACTGCCCAGCCATCCCGAGGTCATCGGGCCAGTCAATTTGGCATTCCTGCAAAATTTTCAGTGACTTTGCAAAAGTAAGGAACATTTGCAATATGTTTTAACAGTGAGGTACCATCACCAAAAGCGACATTCTGAAATCAACCCAAACGAGTATGGAGAGGTACCAGTATCACTGCCCAGCCATCCCGAGAATCGGGCCAGTCAATTTGGCATTCCTGCAAAAATTTTCAGTGACCCAAAAGTAAGGAACATTTGCAATATGTTTTAACAGTGAACAGTGAGTACCATCACCAAAAGACATTCTGAAATCAACCCAAACGAGCTATGGAGAGGTACCAGAATAACTGCCCAGCCATCCCTATGTCATCGGGCCAGTCAATTTGGCATTCCTAAATGATTTTTATGGCATGACAAATTGGTGATGGTGACTGCCCAGTTAACCATATGGCAAATGCACAGTGACTTTGCAAAAGTGAGAAAACATGACCAAATGGACATTCTGAAATCAACACAAACAATGGCATCACCATAGTGTCCAGACTGTGCCGAGTCCAACGAGGTGCCCCGCTTGACCGTAGCTCGCCCGGTCGGTCTGAGCGCAGCGACCATGAGAAAAATAGGCCCAATATGAAGCCTTCACCAGTATGTCATTTGATTTTGGGTGACAGCGGCGGAACCGTTAGGTTTAGAAAGACAATTCAACCACAGGACTGTTCCTAAGGTCCTCCTGATCTGTCCAAGCCTATCCTTGACCGTGTGACATTAACCCTTCACAGTCAAAAGAAGGTGTTTACATAAAAACAGTGTTCATTGACTTCTCTCCCCATAGGAATATATTGGCTGCTCCACTAAATACAACCTGGAGTCTATATGGGTTATGAATGTTGTATGAACCTGTCTTTGACAGTCCATCAGACCACTATAAGGTCTACCTGTGTCGATTCTAAGCTTCCTGGACCAACCGGAAGTGGTTAAATCGCCCAAAAGTGTATTTGGATGTACACTGCACTGCAATTTGATGGACATAGTGCATTGAACCCTGTGTAAATCAGTCAGTTTTCATGGTAAAGACTTAAAACTCAGGATTCTCTAATGGAATAGCCCAATGAGGATGTGTGTTGAGTTACAGCTTCCTGTGCCAACCGGAAGTGCCATAATTGGTGTCTCAGGGGCTGTTTGGAAGGGTTAAAAATATCAGATCTGTCCAAAACTTCATCTGTGTGATTAGACAACCCCCATGAACTGTAAATCAGTCATTTTTCCCAACAGATGTCAAAGAAAAGCTCTCACACACACACACAGCAAGGATGGAGTGACAAAGCGTGGTGTTTAAAGACACAGAGAGCAGGCAATGGCATAAACATAATCCCAAGGCCGTGCCGAGTCCAACGAGGTGCCCCTCTTGACCGTAGCTCGCTCGGTCTGAGCGCAGCGACCATGAGAAAAATAGGCCCACAATGATGCCTGCACCACAATGTCATTGGATTTTGGGTGACAGCGGCGGAACCGTTAGGTTTAGAAGGACAATTCAAACACAGGACTGTTCCTAAGGTCCTCCCGATCTGTGCAAGCCTAACCTTGACTGTGTGGCATTAACCTTTCACAGTTAAAAGAAGGTGTTTACAAAAAAACAGTGTGCATTGACTTCTCTCCCCATAGGAATACATTGCCTGCTCCCCTAAATACAACCTGGGGTCTTTATGGGTTATGAATGCTGTATGAACCTGTCTTCTATGACATTCCATCAGACCACTATGAGGTCTACCTGTGTCGATTCTAAGCTTCCTGGAGCAACCGGAAGTGGTTAAATTGACCCAAAAGGTATTTGGATGTACATCACCTCGAAAGGTGCCGAGGCCTCTGCATTATTCAACCCTGTGTAGATCAGTCAATTCTCAACTTAAAGACTTAAAACTCAGGATTCCCTAGGTTTCTATGTCAGTCAAGACATGTGTGTATTTATAGCTTCCTGTGCCAACCGGAAGTGCCATAATTGGTGACTCAGGGGCTGTTTGGAAGGGTTAAAAAAATCAGATCTGTCCAAAACTTCATATGTGTGATTAGACAACCCCCATGAACTGTAAATCAGTCATTTTTCCCAACAGATGTCAAAGAAAAGCTCTCACACACACACACAGCAAGGATGGAGTGACAAAGCGTGGTGTTTAAAGACACAGAGAGCAGGCAATGGCATAAACATAATCCCAAGGCCGTGCCGAGTCCAACGAGGTGCCCCGCTTGACCGTAGCTCGCTCGGTCTGAGCGCAGCGACCATGAGAAAAATAGGCCCACAATGATGCCTGCACCACAATGTCATTGGATTTTGGGTGACAGCGGCGGAACCGTTAGGTTTAGAAGGACAATTCAAACACAGGACTGTTCCTAAGGTCCTCCCGATCTGTGCAAGCCTAACCTTGACTGTGTGGCATTAACCTTTCACAGTTAAAAGAAGGTGTTTACAAAAAAACAGTGTGCATTGACTTCTCTCCCCATAGGAATACATTGCCTGCTCCCCTAAATACAACCTGGGGTCTTTATGGGTTATGAATGCTGTATGAACCTGTCTTCTATGACATTCCATCAGACCACTATGAGGTCTACCTGTGTCGATTCTAAGCTTCCTGGAGCAACCGGAAGTGGTTAAATTGACCCAAAAGGTATTTGGATGTACATCACCTCGAAAGGTGCCGAGGCCTCTGCATTATTCAACCCTGTGTAGATCAGTCAATTCTCAACTTAAAGACTTAAAACTCAGGATTCCCTAGGTTTCTATGTCAGTCAAGACATGTGTGTATTTATAGCTTCCTGTGCCAACCGGAAGTGCCATAATTGGTGACTCAGGGGCTGTTTGGAAGGGTTAAAAAAATCAGATCTGTCCAAAACTTCATATGTGTGATTAGACAACCCCCATGAACTGTAAATCAGTCATTTTTCCCATAAAAATTCAAAGGAAAAATAAATCACACAGATACACAACTTGGATGGAGGGACGTATTGGGGTGTGTAGAGACTGACAGTGCCTCCAATAGTTAGCTTTGTTCGAGCTAAAAAATCCCAACCGTCAGACCTAGAGTTCCGAAACTTTAGAATCCTGTTCTAGACCTCAGGTAGATAGTGCGTGGTGAGTTACGGCGCTCTAGAATGTTCTCGGACCGAGAAACAGCGTTCCATTTGCAATGACTTCAATTCATTTTGACCATTACATTAAAATGGCGACATTTAGAAATGTCCCAGAGACACAAGACTAGGTGCATTGTGACCGTCTCGGCCCATAGAGACAGAACCCAACATCTCGGTCCGATAGCTCATTCAAGGACCCCGTAGCAAGGCATTGAAAAAAGTGGATTTTCAGCACCAATTAGGCTTTTACTGGACACCAAATGACCTATCGGGCCGAAACTCGGGATTCGGGGTCGCCTCACATAGGACTACACATAATGTCCGAACTGGCCCCGCAGCTAGAAAGTAACTATGTGTTTTATGGTTTTTTAATGTTTTGTACCGAAGGCCTTGTGAATTTTGGGCCAGCTCTGAAGTATGTTATACTTGGCTCCTAAATGAGTTGGGAAAAGTGGGTTTGGTGTCATTTGTATCAGTTTGGTGTCAGAATGATATCAAATTGACTGATGGACGGTGACTTGCAGGTGACTCTTGTCCATTAGCAATATGTTTAAGCGGTGAGGTACCATCACCAAAAGCGACATTCTGAAATCAACCCAAACGAGCGATGGAGAGGTACCAGTATCACTGCCCAGACATCCCTATGTCATCGGGCCAGTCAATTTGGCATTCCTGCATGATTTTTATGGCATGACAAATTGGTAATGGTGACTGCCCAGTTAACCATATGGCAAATGCACAGTGACTTTGAAAGAGTGAGAAAAATCACCAAATGGACATTCTGGAATCAACCCTAACGAGTGATGGAGAGGTACCAGAATCACTGCCAAGCCATCCCGAGTTCATCGGGCCAGTCAATTTGGCATTCCTGCACAAATTTTCAGTGACTTTGCAAAAGTAAGGAACATTTGCAATATGTTTTAACAGTGAGGTACCATCACCAAAAGCGACATTCTGAAATCAACAAACGAGCCATGGAGAGGTACCAGTATCACTGCCCAGCCATCCCGAGGTCATCGGGCCAGTCAATTTGGCATTCCTGCATGAATTTTTATTTGCAAAAGTGAGGTAATGAACAAATTGGAGATGGTGACTGCCCAGTTAACCATATGGCAAATGCACAGTGACTTTGAAAGACCAATCACCAAATGGACATTCTGAAATCAACCCAAATACGAGCCTGGAGAGGTACCAGTTCACTGCCCATGCCATCCCGAGTCTCATCGGGCCAAATTTGGCATTCCTGCAAAATTTTCAGTGACTTTGCAAAAGTAAGGAACATTTGCAATATGTTTTAACAGTGAGGTACCATCACCAAAAGCGACATTCTGAAATCAACCCAAACGAGCCATGGAGAGGTACCAGTATCACTGCCCAGCCATCCCGAGGTCATCGGGCCAGTCAATTTGGCATTCCTGCATGATTTTTATAGTGACTTTGCAAAAGTGAAGGAACATTTGCAAATATGTTTTAACAGTGAGGTAAAATCACCAAACGACATTCTGAAATCAACCCAAACGAGCCATGGAGAGGTACCAGTATCACTGCCCAGCCATCCCGAGGTCATCGGGCCAGTCAATTTGGCATTCCTGCAAAAATTTTCAGTGACTTTGCAAAAGTAAGGAACATTTGCAATATGTTTTAACAGTGAGGTACCATCACCAAAAGGACATTCTGAAATCAACCCAAACGAGCCATGGAGAGGTACCAGTATCACTGCCCAGCCATCCCGAGGTCATCGGGCCAGTCAATTTGGCATTCCTGCATGATTTTTATGGCATGACAAATTGGTGATGGTGACTGCCCAGTTAACATATGGCAAATGCATGTGACTTTGAAAGAGTGAGAAAAATCACCAAATGGACATTCTGAAATCAACCCAAACGAGCGATGGAGAGGTACCAGATCACTGCCCAGCCATCCCGAGGTCATCGGGCCAGTCAATTTGGCATTCCTGCAAAATTTTCAGTGACTTTGCAAAAGTAAGGAACATTTGCAATATGTTTTAACAGTGAGGTACCATCACCAAAAGCGACATTCTGAAATCAACCCAAACGAGCCATGGAGAGGTACCAGAATCACTGCCCAGCCATCCCTATGTCATCGGGCCAGTCAATTTGGCATTCCTGCATGATTTTTATGGCATGACAAATTGGTGATGGTGACTGCCCAGTTAACCATATGGCAAATGCACAGTGACTTTGCAAAAGTGAGAAAACATGACCAAATGGACATTCTGAAATCAACACAAACAATGGCATCACCATAGTGTCCAGACTGTGCCGAGTCCAACGAGGTGCCCCGCTTGACCGTAGCTCGCTCGGTCTGAGCGCAGCGACCATGAGAAAAATAGGCCCAATATGAAGCCTTCACCAGTACGTCATTTGATTTTGGGTGACAGCGGCGGAACCGTTAGGTTTAGAAAGACAATTCAACCACAGGACTGTTCCTAAGGTCCTCCTGATCTGTCCAAGCCTATCCTTGACCGTGTGACATTAACCCTTCACAGTCAAAAGAAGGTGTTTACATAAAAACAGTGTTCATTGACTTCTCTCCCCATAGGAATATATTGGCTGCTCCACTAAATACAACCTGGAGTCTATATGGGTTATGAATGTTGTATGAACCTGTCTTTGGTACCAGTCCATCAGACCACTATAAGGTCTACCTGTGTCGATTCTAAGCTTCCTGGACCAACCGGAAGTGGTTCAAATCGCCCTAAAAGTGTATACCCATACACTGCCTGCAATTTGATGGACATAGTGCATTGAACCCTGTGTAAATCAGTCAGTTTTCATGGTAAAGACTTAAAACTCAGGATTCTCTAATGGAATAGCCCAATGAGGATGTATGTTGAGTTACAGCTTCCTGTGCCAACCGGAAGTGCCATAATTGGTGTCTCATGGGCTGTTTGGAGGGGTTAAAAATATCAGATCTTTCCAAAACTTCATATATATGATTAGGCAACCCCCATGAACTGTAAATCAGTCATTTTTCCCATAAAAATTCAAAGGAAAACTAAATCACACAGATACACAACATGGATGGAGGGACGTATCATTGGGGTGCGTAGAGACTGACAGTGCCTCCAATAGTTAGCTTTGAATGATATCAAATTGACTGATGGACAGTGACTTGCAGGTGACTCTTGTCCATTAGCAATATGTTTAAGCGGTGAGGTACCATCACCAAAAGCGACATTCTGAAATCAACCCAAACGAGCGATGGAGAGGTACCAGTATCACTGCCCAGCCATCCCGAGGTCATCGGGCCAGTCAATTTGGCATTCCTGCATGATTTTTATGGCATGACAAATTGGTAATGGTGACTGCCCAGTTAACCATATGGCAAATGCACAGTGACTTTGAAAGAGTGAGAAAAATCACCAAATGGACATTCTGGAATCAACCCTAACGAGTGATGGAGAGGTACCAGAATCACTGCCCAGCCATCCCGAGTTCATCGGGCCAGTCAATTTGGCATTCCTGCACAAATTTTCAGTGACTTTGCAAAAGTAAGGAACATTTGCAATATGTTTTAACAGTGAGGTACCATCACCAAAAGCGACATTCTGAAATCAACCCAAACGAGCCATGGAGAGGTACCAGTATCACTGCCCAGCCATCCCGAGGTCATCGGGCCAGTCAATTTGGCATTCCTGCAAAAATTTTCAGTGACTTTGCAAAAGTAAGGAACATTTGCAATATGTTTTAACAGTGAGGTACCATCACCAAAAGCGACATTCTGAAATCAACCCAAACGAGCGATGGAGAGGTACCAGTATCACTGCCCAGCCATCCCGAGGTCATCGGGCCAGTCAATTTGGCATTCCTGCATGATTTTTATGGCAGACAAATTGACTTTGAAAAGTGACTGCCCAGTTAACCATATGGCAATATGCACAGTGACTTTGAAAGAGTGAGAAAAATCACCAAATGGACATTCTGAAATCAACCCAAACGAGCCATGGAGAGGTACCAGAATCACTGCCCACCATCCCGAGGTCATCGGGCCAGTCAATTTGGCATTCCTGCAAAAATTTTCAGTGACTTTGCAAAAGTAAGGAACATTTGCAATATGTTTTAACAGTGAGGTACCATCACCAAAAGCGACATTCTGAAATCAACCCAAACGAGCCATGGAGAGGTACCAGAATCACTGCCCAGCCATCCCTATGTCATCGGGCCAGTCAATTTGGCATTCCTGCATGATTTTTATGGCATGACAAATTGGTGATGGTGACTGCCCAGTTAACCATATGGCAAATGCACAGTGACTTTGCAAAAGTGAGAAAACATGACCAAATGGACATTCTGAAATCAACACAAACAATGGCATCACCATAGTGTCCAGACTGTGCCGAGTCCAACGAGGTGCCCCGCTTGACCGTAGCTCGCTCGGTCTGAGCGCGGCGACCATGAGAAAAATAGGCCCAATATGAAGCCTTCACCAGTACGTCATTTGATTTTGGGTGACAGCGGCGGAACCGTTAGGTTTAGAAAGACAATTCAACCACAGGACTGTTCCTAAGGTCCTCCTGATCTGTCCAAGCCTATCCTTGACCGTGTGACATTAACCCTTCACAGTCAAAAGAAGGTGTTTACATAAAAACAGTGTTCATTGACTTCTCTCCCCATAGGAATATATTGGCTGCTCCACTAAATACAACCTGGAGTCTATATGGGTTATGAATGTTGTATGAACCTGTCTTTGGTACCAGTCCATCAGACCACTATAAGGTCTACCTGTGTCGATTCTAAGCTTCCTGGACCAACCGGAAGTGGTCCAAATCGCCCTAAAAGTGTATACCCATACACTGCCTGCAATTTGATGGACATAGTGCATTGAACCCTGTGTAAATCAGTCAGTTTTCATGGTAAAGACTTAAAACTCAGGATTCTCTAATGGAATACCCCAATGAGGATGTATGTTGAGTTACAGCTTCCTGTGCCAACCGGAAGTGCCATAATTGGTGTCTCATGGGCTGTTTGGAGGGGTTAAAAATATCAGATCTTTCCAAAACTTCATATATATGATTAGGCAACCCCCATGAACTGTAAATCAGTCATTTTTCCCATAAAAATTCAAAGGAAAACTAAATCACACAGATACACAACATGGATGGAGGGACGTATCATTGGGGTGCGTAGAGACTGACAGTGCCTCCAATAGTTAGCTTTGAATGATATCAAATTTTCAGACTGATGGACGGTGAAAAGTAAGTGACTCATTTGCAATATGTTTTAACGGTGAGGTACCATCACCAAAAGCGACATTCTGAAATCAACCCAAACGAGCGATGGAGAGGTACCAGAATCACTGCCCAGCCATCCCGAGTTCATCGGGCCAGTCAATTTGGCATTCCTGCATGATTTTTATGGCATGACAAATTGGTGATGGTGAATGCCCAGTTAACCATATGGCAAATGCACAGTGACTTTGCAAAAGTGAGAAAACATAAACAAATGGACATGATGAAATCAACACCACGAGTGATTGAAAGGAACAACAATCACTGCCCGGCCATCCCGAGTTCATCAGGCCAGTCAATTTTGCATTTCTGAAGGATTTTTGAGCATGTCAAATTTCTTATGACATTTGGCCCCCACAAAACATATGCCTTATGCACAAGCAAAAAAAAAAAAACATTATGATAATAAAATATGACTAAAGTATGTTGATACAGTTCTTATACGTGTGTAACTGACACAAAATTCGAAAATTTTTCGAAAAACGGTCCAGAAAGCACTTTTTTAGGGGTGTGTGAAGTTTTTTATGAAATTTAATAATTTTTGACTTTTGACTTCTGACTTCCTATGAAATCATATTGCAAATGGACAAAACATATGCAATATGCGCAAGTAAAAAAATTAAAAAAATTATGATAATAAAATTGGACAAAAGTATTTTCATACAGTTCTTATACATGTGTAATTGTCAAAAAAAGCGAAAGAATTTCGAAAAACGGTCCAGAAAGCACTTTTTTAAGGGGTGATACGTTTTTTTCAAAAAATTCGTTTTTTCAAAATTTGGCTTTTGGATGTTGACTTGGAGTCCAATACCAATATGAAAAACCATGGTGGAGTGCAATCGCCACCTGTTGGATTTTTGAAGTGTTACAACTGGCAATACCCATATGGCAATAGAAGTAAACTTTGCATGAATCAACGCCGCTTTGGGTGGTATTGGCCAATGTGTGCATGGTTTGTCCTATGCCAATAACTTGCCATTCATTTTTGTCCAC
>NW_027011541.1:0-23543 GCF_036934945.1 Oncorhynchus masou masou | reverse complement strand
GTACAGATTTACTGTGAACACTGAGGCTGTACCAGCTTTAAGTTACAGTTTTACTGTGAACACTGAGGCTGTACCAGCTTTAAGTTACAGTTTTACTGTGAACACTGAGGCTGTACCAGCTTTAAGGTACAGTTTTACTGTGAACACTGAGGCTGTACCAGCTTTAAGTTACAGTTTTACTGTGAACACTGAGACTGTAACAGCTTTAAGTTACAGTTTTAACAGTGGTCAAGTAGGCGACTGTGGCTATTTGATCATAATGTAGGTCTACCAGAGGAGCCGACCATCAAAACAATGGAGAAAATGCATCCCATAATATTTTAACATGGAAATAGCTGTTCTATCATTCAGCCTACCGTAGCAGCCAATGGTATGGTGTTCAATGTAGGCTACATTCCATGAGACTTTTGGAAAAAACACATTCAGGACTTGACATGAACCTGTTTATCCACTTGTCCTTCAGACAAGGAAGCGACTGAAAATGTTGTTGAGTTGTTTGATGCAAGAAAAAACTTTATGAAATAAAATGCATTATTATTCTCATGCCATTATTACAGAGAATCAGACAAATGCTACTCTCTGCCTATTGGCTACTTAGCTTATTCAAGCCTGTCTCAAAATACAACACTGCCCCTTTAAGACAAAAAAGCTCTTTACCGGAGTCACTTTTCAAATGATGTTTTGAAATGCACACGTGTTGTGTCTTGTAGGAAACAACCACTACCCCATTGCTGACTCAAACGTATTAATAACTGGGCTAATAACTCACCAACGAGCAAAGGATATGAACAAATGTGCACACGTGGCTACATGCAGCTCTCACTTTGATCTCAAAACAGCTCATCTCACGACCGCTGATTCTGTAAAGACAGTCACGTGCAACGTGAATGGCACATGTTTGGCAGTGGTTTATTTGCATATAGGCCTACTGCAGCTCTGATTGGTTATGGCGCACCGGTCTGTTTAGACTAGAGTATGTGCATGTCAATGCAATATAATCCTACCCTGTTGAGTTCTGTCTACAACAAAGTCTCTTGAATCGTTGGTTTTGTTTCGGTATGGTGCAATGAAAGTAGCTAATAATGCGTTGATTCGATCCCAATTCCCACAGTAAAGGGAAACGTTGACAGTGTTAACAGGGAAAACCAGAAAGGTGAGGAAGGTTCAATCTCGTGCTTCTCTGCACGGGCTGATTTTTCTTCTGCGCAGCAGCCCTCCCTGGGGATCTGCGCACATTGGTTGTGAGTGGTGGAACCTGATCCCAGACCTGTGTCTCAGAGGGCCGTGTTGCAGGAAGTGATAGAGCAGCCTGAACAACAGCAGCTTAATGACACACAGTATCTGCTAGAAGGGGCAACAACAGCTGCTTAAGGACACACACAGGCACAGACACACAGTATCTGCTAGAAGGGGCAACAACAGCTGCTTAAGGACACACACAGGCACAGACACACAGTATCTGCTAGAAGGGGCAACAACAGCTGCTTAAGGACACACACAGGCACAGACACACAGTATCTGCTAGAAGGGGCAACAACAGCTGCTTAAGGACACACACAGGCACAGACACACAGTATCTGCTAGAAGGGGCAACAACAGCTGCTTAAGGACACAC
The DNA here is from genome assembly GCF_036934945.1 of Oncorhynchus masou masou. NCBI lineage: Eukaryota > Metazoa > Chordata > Actinopteri > Salmoniformes > Salmonidae > Oncorhynchus > Oncorhynchus masou. Next base: position 21,928 of record NW_027011541.1, on the reverse strand, counting down.
ACAGGCACAGACACACAGTATCTGCTAGAAGGGGCAACAACAGCATTGAACGAGGACAAACACTGTACAGACAAACAGGAAGTCTAACACATGTGCACACATGAAAAGGCACACACATAAAACAAGTTCACGTGTAAACACACAGACACTCTTTCTCTCTCCCTGTAGGCGTGTGCGCTGGTGTGTGTTTACGCGGGTGTGTGTGTGCTGGTGTGTTTACTCGGGTTTGTGTGTGTGTGTGTGTGTGTGTGTGTGTGTGTGTGTGTGTGTGTGTGTGTGTGTGTGTGTGTGCGACGGTGTGTTTACGCGGGTGTGTGTGTGTGTGTGTGTGTAGCGTTCAGCCTCATTTCCCCCCATGACTTTCGTGACTTTTTATTTAGCTTGATTTTACAAAGCAGCTCTTCACACACACACACACACACACACACACACACACACACACACACACACACACACACACACACACACACACACACACACACACACACACCCACTCCATTCTCAACACCATCACGTATTTACCATATATCTGTAGCCTCTAGACTAGAGGGATCATGTGAACACACGGCGATGTATATAGACTGGCAGACAGTCTTTCAACAGCATAGTGTGTGTGTTGTCTTTTATCAGTGAGTGTTTATGAGCAGTAATATAAACTGTACAAGTCAGACAGGAACACGTGGAGACCACCTGTCTCTCTTTACCTCTCCTTCATTGTCTCAGTCTCTCTCTCTTTACCTCTCCTTCATTGTCTCAGTCTCTCTCTCTTTACCTCTCCTTCATTGTCTCAGTCTCTCTTTACCTCTCCTTCATTGTCTCAGTCTCTCTCTCTCTCTTTACCTCTCCTTCATTGTCTCAGTCTCTCTCTTTACCTCTCCTTCATTGTCTCAGTCTCTCTTTACTTCTCCTTCATTGTCTCAGTCTCTCTCTTTACCTCTCCTTCATTGTCTCAGTCTCTCTCTTTACCTCTCCTTCATTGTCTCAGTCTCTCTCTTACTTCTCCTTCATTGTCTCAGTCTCTCTCTCTCTTTACCTCTCCTTCATTGTCTCAGTCTCTCTTTACTTCTCCTTCATTGTCTCAGTCTCTCTTTACCTCTCCTTCATTCTCAGTCTCTCTCTCTTTACCTCTCCTTCATTGTCTCAGTCTCTCTCTATTTACCTCTCCTTCATTGTCTCAGTCTCTCTCTTTACCTCTCCTTCATTGTCTCAGTCTCTCTCTCTTTACCTCTCCTTCATTCTCTCAGTCTCTCTCTCTCTTTTACTTCTCCTTCATTGTCTCAGTCTCTCTCTCTCTTTACCTCTCCTTCATTGTCTCAGTCTCTCTTTACCTCTCCTTCATTGTCTCTCTCTCTTTACCTCTCCTTCATTGTCTCAGTCTCTCTTTACCTCTCCTTCATTGTCTCAGTCTCTCTTACCTCTCCTTCATTGTCTCAGTCTCTCTTTTTACCTCTCCTTCATTGTCTCAGTCTCTCTCTCTTTACCTCTCCTTCATTGTCTCAGTCTCTCTCTTTACCTCTCCTTCATTGTCTCAGTCTCTCTCTTTACTTCTCCTTCATCATCTGTCTCTCTTTACCTCTCCTTCATTGTCTCAGTCTCTCTCTTTACCTCTCCTTCATTGTCTCAGTCTCTCTCTCTTTACCTCTCCTTCATTGTCTCAGTCTCTCTCTTTACTTCTCCTTCATCATCTCAGTCTCTCTTTACCTCTCCTTCATTGTCTCAGTCTCTCTTTACCTCTCCTTCATTGTCTCAGTCTCTCTCTCTCTTTACTTCTCCTTCATTGTCTGTCTCTCTCTCTCTTTACCTCTCCTTCATTGTCTGTCTGTCTCTCTCTTTACCTCTCCTTCATCGTCTCAGTCTCTCTCTCTTTACCTCTCCTTCATTGTCTCAGTCTGTCTCTCTCTTTACCTCTCCTTCATTGTCTCAGTCTGTCTCTCTCTCTTTACCTCTCACCTTCATTGTCTCAGTCTCTCTTTACCTCTCACCTTCATTGTCTCAGTCTCTCTTTACCTCTCTCCTTCATTGTCTCAGTCTGTCTCTCTCTCTCTTTACCTCTCACCTTCATTGTCTGTCTCTCTTTATCTCGTCTTCATTGTCTCTGTCTCTCTCTCTCTTTACCTCTCCTTCATTGTCTGTCTGTCTCTCTCTCTCTTTACCTCTCCTTCATTGTCTGTCTGTCTCTCTCTCTTTTTACCTCTCTCCTTCATTGTCTGTCTGTCTCTCTCTCTCTTTACCTCTCCTTCATTGTCTCTCTCTCTCTTTACCTCTCACCTTCATTGTCTCAGTCTCTCTTTACCTCTCACCTTCATTGTCTCAGTCTCTCTTTACCTCTCTCCTTCATTGTCTCAGTCTGTCTCTCTCTCTCTTTACCTCTCACCTTCATTGTCTCAGTCTCTCTTTATCTCTCCTTCATTGTCTCTGTCTCTCTCTCTCTTTACCTCTCCTTCATTGTCTGTCTGTCTCTCTCTCTCTTTACCTCTCCTTCATTATCTGTCTGTCTCTCTCTCTCTTTACCTCTCACCTTCATTGTCTCAGTCTCTCTTTATCTCTCCTTCATTGTCTCTGTCTCTCTCTCTCTTTACCTCTCCTTCATTGTCTGTCTGTCTCTCTCTCTCTTTATCTCTCCTTCATTGTCTCTGTCTCTCTCTCTCTTTACTTCTCCTTCATTGTCTGTCTGTCTCTCTCTCTCTTTACCTCTCCTTCATTGTCTGTCTGTCTCTCTCTCTCTTTACCTCTCCTTCATTGTCTGTCTGTCTCTCTCTCTCTTTACCTCTCCTTCATTGTCTGTCTGTCTCTCTCTCTTTTTACCTCTCTCCTTCATTGTGTCAGTCTGAGACTGACATTATCTATTATTTTTGAACTTTTGTGAGTGTAATGTTTACTGTTCATTTTTATTGTTTATTTCTCTTCTGTTTATTATCTATTTCACTTGCTTCGGCAATGTTAACCTGTGTTTCCCCATACCAATAAAGACCCTTGAAGTGTAAAGTTGTACAGTGACTTCAGCCTCATTGTGGTGTGGCCTTGACTTGTCTCTTATAGTGTAAGGCCGTGCAAACACACACACACACTTACTCTTTCTCTCGCGCGCTCTCTCTCTCTCTCCGGAGAAAGGAGGACCTACGCCTCTGACGTCAATCAAAATGAATTCCCTTTCCTGTCAGAGCGCGCTGATCGTTGCCTTTGTTCGCACACACATTAGCAGCTTCGGGTTAACCGAGAACCTTTCTCAGAGCCACCGAAGTGTGCGAGAAGAACAGAGTGAAAACAAGGTCCCAAAAAAAAATGAAAATTGTAAATAAGTGTTCAGGATTTTTTCCATTTACAAAACACTTGGATGTGAAGGATATTGTTCAAAGTAGTAGCAATTTACTCCCCAGTTACTTTATCCCCTTCTTCTCAGTGCTGGAATGCCAAGCGGGCCACGTGCCATTACCGGTGAATGGAACATGACGCATAGGACACAGCGCCCTCAGAATTGCTTCATTGTGACGAATAGACCGAAACATTCTTCATATGCAGGAGTACATTCAGTTGAAGGAGGGAGGGAGAAAGGCCATATTTTGGCACGTCCAGGCTGCGCTTAGACGATAGGGTTACTGCGGGGCGCCTGGTGCTGCGCTGCAGCGACAGTCTGTGGTTAGGCGATTGACACACACACACACACACACACACACACACACACACACACACACACACACACACACACACACACACACGTGGAGGCTGGTGGGAGGAGCTATAGGAACGTAAATGGAACGGAGTCAATCATGTGGTTTCTATATGTTTGACGTGTCGTATATCGCTCCATTTACTCCATTCCAGCCATAACAATGAGCCCGTCCTCCAATAGCTCCTCCTACCAGCCTCACCTGACACACACAGTGAGCCCGTCCTCCAATAGCTCCTCCTACCAGCCTCATCTGACACACGCCCGTCCTCCAATAGCTCCTCCTACCAGCCTCATCTGACACACGCCGTCCTCCAATAGCTCCTCCTACCAGCCTCATCTGACACACACAGTTAGCCCGTCCTCCAATAGCTCCTCCTACCAGCCTCTTCTGACACACACAGTTAGCCAGTCCTCCAATAGCTCCTCCTACCAGCCTCATCTGACACACACAGTTAGCCCGTCCTCCAATAGCTCCTCCTACCAGCCTCTTCTGACACACACAGTTAGCCAGTCCTCCAATAGCTCCTCCTACCAGCCTCATCTGACACACACAGTGAGCCCGTCCTCCAATAGCTCCTCCTACCAGCCTCATCTGACACACACAGTGAGCCCGTCCTCCAATAGCTCCTCCTACCAGCCTCATCTGACACACACAGTGAGCCCGTCTCTCCAATAGCTCCTCCACAGCCTCATCTGACACACACAGTGAGCCAGTCCTCCAATAGCTCCTCCTACCAGCCTCTTCTGACACACACAGTTAGCCCGTCCTCCAATAGCTCCTCCTACCAGCCTCTTCTGACACACACAGTGAGACTGTTCCCAGTAGCCAGGGGGGTTCCTGGTGAAGTGATTCTGGGACATTCTGAACTCAATCACATTGCCAGGGATTTACAATGGCTGGGGGGGGGGGGGGACTCTTCACAGAACCTGGAAACCTGATACAGTAGGAATATCTGGCAACTCATTCATTCATACCCATTCAGCTACCCAGACCTGGAAACCTGATACAGTAGGAATATCTGGCAACTCATTCATTCATACCCATTCAGCTACCCAGACCTGGAAACCTGATACAGTATCACACAGTCTGTCAGGGATTTTAAGTGGCTCTGGGGGAAGAATACCTGGCAACCTCATATTAGCCTGTAGGCTACCTGAACCTGGCAACACCTGATACAGTAAGCGTAGGCATACAATCTGGGACACTACCTGGACCTGGCAACCTCATATTAACCTATACCTGGCAACCTCATATTAACCTACACATGGACACCCCAGGCTAGCCTATACCTGGAACCTCATATTAACCTATACCCGGTAACCTCATATTAACCTATACCTGACCTGGTAACCTCACATTAACCTATACCTGGACCTGGTAACCCCACATTAACCTATACCCACCTGGTAACCCCACATTAACCTATATCTTGGTAACCTCATAATAACCCATACCTGGACCTGTAACCTCACAATAACCTATGCCTGGACCTGCAACCTCACATTAACATATACCTGGAAACACCTGATGCTGTATCATAATCGACCACTACGTGTTCTCTCCCCTCTCTGTGCTGCTGGTGTAGTGTTGAGGTGTAACCCTGTCCTCTGGAGCAATGGGACTTAGCCCACATGTGAAGTGTGGGTGTGTCTCATGTTCACGGTGGCTGAATGACATTGCCCGGGGGTTCTATGCTGGAGGTCCATTAGTGTCCCCTATTATAATAGTTGCCATTCAGCAGATTCTTTTGTCCAAAGCCACTCACAGTCATGCAAACATTGTATGTATCGATACCACTATCCTTCCCTTGAAAGCGCCATGCTCTAACTGAGCGACAGAGTATCTCTCTCTCACACACACACACGCGGGTGTGTCGTAGTTCTCTGTGTACAGGAAACTGCTGTCTGTGTTCCCAGACAGGATATGACATCATTACCAAATGAATGAGGTGTGGAACACGACCAAAGTGTCTTTCTCCGTCTCTGACACTCATTTCCCCCTCTCTCCTTTCCTGTAAAACAGAGACACACAACAGACAGATCTGTCATGGCTCACGTTCATCTATGTGAAACATATTTAGGTGGCGGTCTTTGAATTACGCACTCTTAGATTCCCTGTTTACTGCACTACTTTCAGAGACTATGGACCCTGGTCAACAGTAGGCACTGTATAGGAATAGGGTGCAGACTGACACACTACAGTCTCATGCAGCCGCAGTTCAAAGGTTAACATAACAAGGAGGCAACAGTTGGAAAGATTGGAAGAAGAAACTTTTATTTATTTCCACAAAGAAATGAGTTGAATGTTTGTAGAGATTGACATAGGCAGCAGTCCTGGAGCACATCAAAGTCATTCTGCAAAACTTGAACAAGTAAGAGCATGCTTGTTTCTACAGCCTTCCCTTCCTCTCTCAGTCTTCCCTCCCTTCACCATGTTCCTCCCCCCCTCCCTTCCCCATGTTCCTCCCCCTCAGTCTTCCCTCCCTCCCCTCTGTTCCTCCCCCTCAGTCTTCCCTCCCTCCCCTCTGTTCCTCCCCCTCAGTCTTCCCTCCCTCCCCTCTGTTCCTCCCCCTCAGTCTTCCCACCCTCCCCCTCTGTTCCTCCCTCAGTCTTCCCTATGTTCCTCCCCCTCAGTCTTCCCACCCTCCCCTCTGTTCCTCCCTCAGTCTTCCCTATGTTCCTCCCCTCCCCATGTTCCTCCCCCTCAGTCTTCCCCATGTCCCTCCCCTCTGTTCCTCCCCCTCAGTCTTCACTATGTTCCTCCCTCAGTCTTCCCCATGTTCCTCCCCCTCAGTCTTCCCCCTGTTCCTCCCCCTCAGTCTTCCCACCCTCCCCTCTGTTCCTCCCCCTCAGTCTTCCCTATGTTCCTCCCCCTCAGTCTTCCCACCCTCCCCTCTGTTCCTCCCTCAGTCTTCCCTCCCTCCCCTCTGTTCCTCCCTCTGTTCCTCAATAAGCATTAAGTTCTATAAGTTCCTAAGTTAGAGCCTCATTTACTAAAGACACTTGATTGCATTTATTAATGAACCAATTAAGTCATCACAATATCATAACGAGTCCATAACGATCTACTACAGAACATTGAAACCTGACAAAAAAAAACAGCTTTAAATAAATTTAAATGGTTACAAAAAGCTAAAATCTAAACTGATAAAATGATAGAAATAGAGTTAGCAGAATGGGGGAGATGTAGATTGTCTTTGTTGAATGGTACATTGATTAGTTTATCGCTTCTATGATCACAGTCCTGGTCAGTCAGTCATCTATACATCTGTGCAAAATGTGTCCAAATTCACTGAAGCTGATATAATATGGATATTAAAGGGGAAGTTCAGGATTTTACAACTTAATATTAGATTGTTCCTCACCCTGAAAGTATTCAATGGTTCAGGAGAAACTGAAGTCGCTGGTTCGATTTCTTTTAAAAACAGCCACTAAAAACTTCAGCTAACTTTAAAAGCCAAAGTCCAAAATACTGAACATCCCCTTTAATGACACTAAGGCTGGGATTCATTCAAATCCTCATTAGATCTACCTCATGACATTTAAAGGTAATTTCCAATTGAGCTGACATAAGCAGACCGTGAATGCGGTCTCCACGAACGTGGGAACATTGTCTTTAAAAAGGTGCTTAGCCGATCGGATTGAATCCTGGCATCAAACTGCTGACAACCTCACAGCTGTCTATACTGTACATAAAGTTGGCTAGAGGGCACATGTTCAATAACCGTTTCTGTTCATGTGCATTCTCTATCCAACTCTATGAGTGTCTGTGCCTTCGTACAAAACGGCAACATTCCCTTTAAAATATGCTACTTTTGACCAGAGCCATATGAGGAATACATATAGGGAATAGAGTGGCATTTGGGACGGAGGATGTTGCCGTCTGTCTGTAGGAGTCCTCGCTCCGCTGTCCTGTTGGAGGGACATTGTGCTCTTATCTTGGAACAAAGTGAAGACAAGTTAAAAGGATAACAACAGTATTCTCACACACACACAGTAGGCTAGTTCCAGCTACAACCTCTTCTCCCTAGAAAATACAGAACGGACAGTCAGTCGCTGTAGAAGTGCAGAGCTTTTGTTTTCCCAGTCAGTAAGAGACAATAGAGCTTTTGTTTTCCCAGTAAGTAAGAGACAATAGAACACGGACGGTAGAATTCAGATGTCCTTTATGAGGGAAGTTTAAAAAAATCCTTAATACAAAAATAAAAAAATTAAAAGTGCAAAACCACAAAACTAAAAGTAAACAACTGTTTTGTGTGTGTTCATTAAGCACCATGGAAACTAAAAAAACAGTAGCAGCAAATTAAAAATAAAATAAACAAAAAGCAACAAAATATGGACCTCTTGTAACACGTTATCAGGATAAACAATTCTGGGTTTAATCTCTTTCCTCAAGATATCACTATGGCAACACAAACACACAGTTGGTCACAGTTTACAGGTGGAGGACAATAGGGTGGGAGAGTCAAGTGTTACATCGTTACCTTATTAAAACAATCAACAGTGTCACGTACGGTAAACAATAGGCAAACAAACTCAGACACGACACACAAACAGGTACAACTGGAGGCAGATCTTGAGGCTGTGATCTGTAGTTTCCTAACTACGTAAAGAATAACAGGTATTATTTAAGCCCTATTTCTCTCCCTCTTATAACGATGACTCGTATGAACCAAGAGGTTAGTTATCCCCCGTCTATCTAAGGAGAACATGAGAATGATCTCATGATAGTTATATGAAGAAAGCTTTCCTTAGGGAAAAGGACAGAAACCAAACATGCTTGGTGGAGGAGAGATCAGCAGTGAACCAGTGATGTAGTAATAACAGGTGGAATACTCCCTTGTATATCTCCCAGAAATAAACAGAGGCCAGACACCTGCCCTGTCTGTCCCTCACTGACTGTTAATCCCTTACTGGTAGTGTCAGGTCTGACTAGTGTAACAGCGCCATCTACACAAAGCTCTAGGTATTGCAAGTGAGTGTGTCTTACTGTGGGAGTGCCTGTCAGTCTCTCTGTCTATGGCTCTCTGTGTGGTGGATTTTTTCTACAGTCTGATTTAAATCTGTTAAGTCTCTTTCCCTCTTCTGTGAGTCGAGCTGGCCCCTACCTGCCTCTCTTCTGTAGTCTAGCTGGCCCCCTACCTACCCCTCTACCTCTACTGTAGTCTAGCTGGCCCCTACCTACCTCTACTGTAATAGCTGCCCCCTACCTACCTCTTCTGTAGTCTAGCTGGCCCCTACCTCTACTGTAGTCTAGCTGGCCCCTACCTTCCCCTGGCCCCCTACCTACCCCTCTCTACTGCAGTCTAGCTGGCCCCTACCTTCCCCTCTCTACTGCAGTCTAGCTGGCCCCTACCTTCCTCTCTCTACTATAGTCTAGCTGGCCCCTACCTACCTCTCTCTACTGTAGTCTAGCTGGCCCTACCTTCCCTCTCTACTGTAGTCTAGCTGGCCCCTCTTCTCCACTATAGTCTAGCTGGCCTCTCTACCTACCTCTCTCTACTGCAGTCTAGCTGGCCCTACCTACCCCTCTCTACTGCAGTCTAGCGGCCCCTACCTAGCCCTCTCTACTGTAGTCTCTAGCTGGCCCCTACCTACCCCTCTACTGCAGTCTAACTGGCCCCTACCTACCCCTCTCTACTGTAGTCTAGCTGGCCCCTACCTACCCCTCTCTACTGCAGTCTAGCTGGCCCCTACCTACCCTCTCTCTACTGTAGTCTAGCTGGCCCCTACCTACCCCTCTCTACTGTAGTCTAGCTGGCCCCTACCTACCCCTCTCTACCCTGGCCCCCTCTCCCCTCTCTACTGCAGTCTAGCTGGCCCCCTACCTACCTCTCTCTACTATAGTCTAGCTGGCCTCTACTGTAGTCTAGCTGGCCTCTCTACCCTACCCCTCTCTACTGCAGTTGAGCTGGCCCCTACCTACCCCTCTCTACTGTAGTCTAGCTGGCCCCCTAACTACCCATCTCTACTGTAGTCTAGCTGGCCCTACCTACCCCTCTACTGCAGTCTAGCTGGCCCCTACCTACCCCTCTCTACTGTAGTCTAGCTGGCCCCCACCTGCCCCTCTCTACTGTGATCCCTAGCTGGCCCCTACCTACCCCTCTCTACCTTAGTCTAGCTGGCCCCCTACCTATCTCTCTTTCCCTCACTCTTCATTCTCTATCTGTCCCTACCTGTTTCTGCGTTGGAACCTATTCCTTCTGAATGTAGGTGCCCCGCTCTGTCCCGACCTTAGTTGGTTTCTCTGTGTTAGTTGGATCCCCTTAATCTTTAATCTAGAGGTGTCCCCCTGTCCCTCCCCAAGTCCCGCCCACCCTCCCGCTATGGAGAAATACATAGGCGTGGGGGGCCGTCTGTCAGGAGGAGCGGCCAATGGCGTGATGGGTCCCTCTCCCCCTCCCCCAGATCAGTTCAGGGCATTAACACAGATGGATGAGATTCCTTTCACCTTCCTCCTCTACTACTGGCTCACCTGGAGAGGGAGGGAGAGAGGGGAAGGAGGTAGAGATGGAAGGAAGGAGGTGGAGAGAGAGGGAAAGGAGGAAGGAGGGAGAGAGAAAGGAGGTAGAGAGAGGGGAAGGAAGGGAAGAGGAGGAAGGAAAGGAAGGAGGTAGGGGAAAGGAAGGAAGAAGGAGGGAGAAGAGGAAGGAAGGAAAGAGAGAGAGGAAGGAGGGAGGAGAGAGGGGGAAGGAGGGAGAGAGGAAGGAGGGAGAGGAGGAAGGAGGGGAGAGAGAGGAGGGAAGGAGGAAAGTGAGGAGAAAGGAGGGGGGGAAAGAGAGGGAAGAAGGGGGATGGATGAATTTCTGGATAAGGGACCACAACCAGGAAGTGCCATCTAAAAGTGTGACAGAATTAACATTGGAATGGTCATATTTAAAGCAGTGTACCTGATGTTGGGTTAGGGGGGTTTCATGCGTAGCAGGCAGACAGTCTCTCCTTCAGCTGGGAGGAAACTGTTCTGAGAGCTGCTGCAGTTCTCCTCTCCTACCTGGTCCTTAAAACCATGGAGGATCTGAGGGGAAGAGAAGAAAATACTTCCTCAACAAAGACATGACAACAGAAACGATGGCTGAAATAATTCTCTGCTATTATGGTTAACATCCCACTATCATACAGTCTACACACACACACACACACACACACACACACACACACACACACGGATCTGGGCCAAGCAAAGCTTTTCCCAGGACATGTCTAAAGGGAGCAGCCTCTCCCTTCCACTGTACACTACAGAAGTGCAGATCAAGGGAACCAGGTGCCATCTGGGACAGAGCGTTGGGTCCTCCACACACCTTGTAGAACATGTCTCTCAGGTCGTCTTTAGAGCTGACCCAGGACGCCACGGCATCACAGAAGAAGATGAAGTCCTGCAGAGAGACATTCTGTCATTTCACCTTACAGAAGGGCCGTGTCTCCATGTAGGGTCTGCTCTCTTCACACCACAACGCCTGCTGCGACTTCCTGTCCGACTCCCAACACCCCGGTCCCAAACCCAACCGCAGTGCTACAATGTGATTTTAGGTGTGTGGCGCAGCTCACTTGCCAGACATGGTTGCAACAACTCAGCACCTGACAGGCAATATCAACCAGACCAAAACAACTGCAACAGGTTAACTGACCAGAGACGGTCACCTCACCCACTCTATTGCCGGTCTGTATTACTGGGCTACATCAACGTGTTAGATGTAGTTTGAAGAGAGCAGGTGGATAGACCTTCTCTGGAGCTATTTTTACAGCCTTCCTTTAAGGGAGAGGGATGATTGAAAGACAGAGACATATAGGTGATCAATTTTTATTTCTAGGCTGTGTAGTAAACTATAGCCTAAATCATATGGGGCGGCAGGGTAGCTAGTGGTTAGAGCACTGGACTAGTAACCGAAGGTTGCAAGTTCAAATCCCGAGCTGACAAGGTACAAAGCTGTCGTTCTGCCCCTGAACAGGCAGTTAACCCTCTGTTCCTAGGCCGTCATTGAAAATAATAATTTGTTCTTAACTGACTTGCCTGGTTAAATAAAGGTAAAAAAAAAAAAAAATATGTAGGGAAGTACATTTCCTTAGAGAGAAAGTGCCCCGTTCTCCTCCTCCCCATGAACAGCCTATAACCTCCTCTGACTGACACCACACACATCTGGTCTCACCGGTGAGACACTGAACAGGAAGCGAAGAGCGGGTGGGTCGGCGTCGGAAATAAGAAGTTGGTCTTAACCGACTTGCCGAGTTCAATAAAGGTTCAACAAAAACAGAATGATGAGGGAAGGAGGGAAAGTGAGAGGAAAGGAGGGGGAAAAGTTATTTTTAGTTCTTTAGGATACAGCCTAATTCTGAGTAGTTCTGTAGGATACAACCTAGTTCTATAGGATACAGCCTAGTTCTGTAGGATACAGCCTAGTTCTGTAGGATACAGCCTAGTTCTGTAGGATACAGCCTAATTCTGAGTAGTTCTATAGGATACAGCCTAGTTCTGTAGGATACAGCCTAGTTCTGTAGGATACAGCCCTAGTTCTGTAGTTCTGCCCTAGTTCTGTAGGATACAGCCTAGTTCTGTAGGATACAGCCTAGTTCTGTAGGATACAGCCTAGTTCTGAGTAGTTCTGTAGATACAGCCTAGTTCTGTAGGATACAGCCTAGTTCTGTAGGATACAGCCCGATACAGGATACAGCCTAGTTCTGTAGGATACAGCCTAGTTCTGTAGGATACAGCCTAATTCTGAGTAGGATACAGCCTAGTTCTGTAGGATACAGCCTAGTTCTGTAGGATACAGCCTAATTCTGAGTAGTTCTGTACAGCCTAGTTCTGGATACAGCCTAGTTCTGTAGGATACAGCCTAATTCTGGATACAGCCTAGTTCTGTAGGATACAGCCTAGTTCTGTAGGATACAGCCTAGTTCTGTAGGATACAGCCTAGTTCTGTAGGATACAGCCCTAGTTCTGAGTAGTTCTGTAGGATACAGCCTAGTTCTGTAGGATACAGCCTAGTTCTGTAGGATACAGCCTAGTTCTGAGCCTAGTTCTGTAGGATACAGCCTGAGTAGTTCTGGATACAGCCTAGTTCTGTAGGATACAGCCTAGTTCTGTAGGATACAGCCTAGTTCTGTAGGATACAGCCTAGTTCTGAGTAGTTCTGTAGGATACAGCCTAGTTCTGTAGGATACAGCCTAGTTCTATAGGATACAGCCTAGTTCTGTAGGATACAGCCTAGTTCTGTAGGATACAGCCTAGTTCTGTAGGATACAGCCTAGTTCTGAGTAGTTCTGTAGGATACAGCCTAGTTCTGAGTAGTTCTGTAGGATACAGCCTAGTTCTGTAGGATACAGCCTAGTTCTGTAGGATACAGCCTAGTTCTGAGTAGTTCTGTAGGATACAGCCTAGTTCTGTAGGATACAGCCTAGTTCTGTAGGATACAGCCTAGTTCTGTAGGATACAGCCTAGTTCTGTAGGATACAGCCTTCTGTAGGATACAGCCTAGTTCTGGATACAGCCTAGTTCTGTAGGATACAGCCTAGTTCTGAGTAGTTCTGTAGGATACAGCCTAGTTCTGTAGGATACAGCCTAGTTCTGTAGTTCTGATACAGCCTAGTTCTGTAGGATACAGCCTAGTTCTGTAGGATACAGCCTAGTTCTGAGTAGTTCTGTAGGATACAGCCTAGTTCTGTAGGATACAGCCTAGTTCTGTAGGATACAGCCTAGTTCTGAGTAGTTCTGTAGGATACAGCCTAGTTCTGTAGGATACAGCCTAGTTCTGTAGGATACAGCCTAGTTCTGTAGGATACAGCCTAGTTCTGAGTAGTTCTGAGGATACAGCCTAGTTCTGTAGGATACAGCCTAGTTCTGTAGGATACAGCCTAGTTCTGAGTAGTTCTGTAGGATACAGCCTAGTTCTGTAGGATACAGCCTAGTTCTATAGGATACAGCCTAGTTCTGGAGCCTAGTTCTGTAGGATACAGCCTAGTTCTGTAGTTCTGTAGGATACAGCCTAGTTCTGAGTAGTTCTGATACAGCCTAGTTCTATAGTTTCTGTAGGATACAGCCTAGTTCTATAGGATACAGCCTAGTTCTATAGGATACAGCCTAGTTCTGAGTAGTTCTGTAGGATACAGCCTAGTTCTATAGGATACAGCCTAGTTCTGTAGGATACAGCCTAGTTCTATAGGATACAGCCTAGTTCTGTAGGATACAGCCTAGTTTCTATAGGATACAGCCTAGTTCTGAGGATAGCCTAGTTCTGTAGGATACAGCCTAGTTCTGTAGGATAGGATACAGCCTAGTTCTGTAGGATACAGCCTAGTTCTGGATACAGCCTAGTTCTATAGGATACAGCCTAATTCTGAGTAGTTCTGTAGGATACAGCCTAGTTCTGTAGGATACAGCCTAAGGATACAGCCTTCTGAGTACAGCCTCTGTAGGATACAGCCTAGTTCTGTAGGATACAGCCTAGTTCTGTAGGATACAGCCTAGTTCTGTAGGATACAGCCTAGTTCTGTAGGATACAGCCTAGTTCTGAGTAGTTCTGTAGGATACAGCCTAGTTCTGTAGGATACAGCCTAGTTCTATAGGATACAGCCTAGTTCTGTAGGATACAGCCTAATTCTGAGTAGTTCTATAGGATACAGCCTAGTTCTGTAGGATACAGCCTAGTTCTGTAGGATACAGCCTAGTTCTATAGGATACAGCCTAGTTCTATAGGATACAGCCTAGTTCTGTAGGATAGGGATACAGCCTAGTTCTGTAGGATACAGCCTAGTTCTGTAGGATACAGCCTAGTTCTGTAGGATACAGCCTAGTTCTGTAGGATACAGCCTAGTTCTGTAGGATAGTTCTGTAGGATACAGCCTAGTTCTGAGTAGTTCTGATACAGCCTAGTTCTGTAGGATACAGCCTAGTTCTGTAGGATACAGCCTAGTTCTGAGTAGTTCTGTAGGATACAGCCTAGTTCTGTAGGATACAGCCTAGTTCTGTAGGATACAGCCTAGTTCTGAGTAGTTCTGTAGGATACAGCCTAGTTCTGTAGGATACAGCCTAGTTCTGAGTAGTTCTGTAGGATACAGCCTAGTTCTATAGGATACAGCCTAGTTCTGTAGGATACAGCCTAGTTCTGAGTAGTTCTGTAGGATACAGCCTGAATAGTTCTGTAGGATACAGCCTAGTTCTGTAGGATACAGCCTAGTTCTGTAGGATACAGCCTAGTTCTATAGGATACAGCCTAGTTCTATAGGATACAGCCCTAGTTCTGTAGGATACAGCCTAGTTCTGAGTAGTTCTGTGAGATACAGCCTAGTTCTGTAGGATACAGCCTAGTTCTGTAGGATACAGCCTAATTCTGAGTAGTTCTGTAGGATACAGCCTAGTTCTGTAGGATACAGCCTAGTTCTATAGGATACAGCCTAGTTCTGAGTAGTTCTGTAGGATACAGCCTAGTTCTATACAGCCTAGTTCTGTAGGATACAGCCTAGTTCTGAGTAGTTCTGTAGGATACAGCCTAGTTCTGTAGGATACAGCCTAGTTCTATAGGATACAGCCTAGTTCTGTAGGATACAGCCTAGTTCTGAGTAGTTCTGTAGGATACAGCCTAGTTCTGTAGGATACAGCCTAGTTCTGAGTAGGATACAGCCTAGTTCTGAGTAGGATACAGCCTAGTTCTGTAGGATACAGCCTAGTTCTGTAGGATACAGCCTAGTTCTGTATGTTTCAGTTCTATAGGATACAGCCTGAGTTCTATAGGATACAGCCTAGTTCTGTAGGATACAGCCTAGTTCTGTAGTAGCCTAATTCTGTAGGATACAGCCTAGTTCTGAGTAGTTCTGTAGGATACAGCCTAGTTCTGTAGGATACAGCCTAGTTCTGTAGGATACAGCTAGTTCTGTAGGATACAGCCTAGTTCTATGATACAGCCTAGTTCTGTAGGATACAGCCTAGTTCTGAGTAGTTCTGTAGGATACAGCCCTAGTTCTGTAGGATACAGCCTAGTTCTGTAGGATACAGCCTAGTTCTGAGTAGTTCTGTAGGATACAGCCCTAGTTCTGTAGGATACAGCCTAGTTCTATAGGATACAGCCTAGTTCTGTAGGATACAGCCTAGTTCTGTAGGATACAGCCTTTCTGTAGGATACAGCCTAGTTCTGAGTAGTTCTGTAGATACAGCCCTAGTTCTGTAGGATAGCCTAGTTCTGTAGGATACAGCCTAGTTTGTAGGGGATAGGATACAGCCTAGTTCTGCAGCCTAGTTCTGTAGATACAGCCTAGTTCTGTAGGATACAGCCCTAGTTCTGTAGGATACAGCCTAGTTCTGGTTCTGATACAGCCCTAGTTCTGTTACAGCCCTAGTTCTGTAGGATACAGCCTAGTTCTGAGTAGTTCTGTGGGATACAGCCTAGTTCCTGAGTAGTTCTGTAGGATACAGCCTAGTTCTGTAGGATACAGCCTAGTTCTAGTAGTACAGCCTTGTTCTGTAGGATAGCAGCCTAGTTCTATAGGGACAGCCTAGTTCTATAGGATACAGCCTAGTTCTGAGTAGTTCTGTAGGATACAGCCTAGTTCTGTGGATACAGCCTAGTTCTGAAGGAACAAAGCCTAGTTCTCACTGGTACAGCCTAGTTCTATAGTTCACCATAGATAAGCCCTAGTTCTAACGTCGGTTGAGCACCCTACACTGGATACCAACTAGGAGGACAGCCCTAGTTCTATAGGATACAGCCCTTCCTCTGATACCTGTTCTGAGTAGTTCTGTAGGATACAGCCTAGTTCATACAGCCATCTCTGTTACAGCCTAGTTCTGAGTAGTTCTGGGTTTACACCAATCATCATGCAGATCCCTAGTTCTGTAGGATACGGAGTTCTTTTCTCCCTACAGCCTGTCACGGATGTTCTGTAGGATACAGCCTAGTCACACACACCTACTGTAGTGACTGGGATACCGCTAGTCACATACCAGGCAAGTTCTGTAAACAGCCTAGTTCTGATAATGATCAGTGAGCCTAGTGAAGGATACAGCCTAGTTCTGTAGATACAGCCCTGTGACAGATACAGCCTAGTTCTGGTCTGATGAACTAGTTCTGGAGCCCTAGTTCTATAGGATACAGCCTTGTTCTGAGGATACACAGTTCGTACAGCCTAGTTCAGGCGCCTAGTTCAATTCTGTAATGGTTCTGGAAGAAGTTCTATGGGATACAGCCTAGTTCTGAGTAGTTCTGTAGGATACAGCCTAGTTCTGTACATACAGCCCACAACAAGTTCAAAAGCCTAGTTCTAAGATACAGCTAGTTCTGTGATACAGCCTAGTTCTGATAGTTCTGTATACATAGTTCTGTAATAACTGTTCTCATTATGAGTAGTTCTGGAGATACAGCTAGTTCTGTGGAATACAGCCTAGTTCTGTGGGACAGTCTAGTTCTGTAGGATACAGCCTAGTTCTGTAATACAGCATTCTGTGATACAGCCTAGTTCAATACAGCCTAGTTCTAAGTTCAAACCCTATGTTCTGTGGATACAGTAGTTCTGAAGGATACAGCCTAGTTCTGTAGGATACAGTCTGTTCTATAGTGTAGTTCTGTTACAGCCTATTCTGTGGATACAGTCTGTATGATGTGTTCAGCATCTAGTTCTGTAGGATACAGCCTAGTTCTGTAGGATACAGCCTAGTTCTGTAGGATACAGCCTAGTTCTGAGTAGTTCTGTAGGATACAGCCTAGTTATGAGTAGTTCTGTAGGATACAGCCTAGTTCTGTAGGATACAGCCTAGTTCTGAGTAGTTCTGTAGGATACAGCTGGTTCAGAACCAGAGACACATAGGGCTGCATCTCTACACCTACAGACAGATGGGGACGGACACAGAGATGGAGACAGAGACAGGGAAAGAAACAAAGCAGAGAAATATATCATTAAGATAACTCATGCTAGCAGCATCGAAACTGACAATTGCTTTGTTTGTTAAAGAACAAAATTCTAAAAAGAACATGATCATCTCTCACACGTACATATTATCTCCGTGTACAAACCTACATGCAGAAAGACTCACCCATCTGCATGCAGATCTCTCCAATGGCCCAGGTAGCGTTGTTACACACAGAGATGAACTCTGGGTTCAGGTTGGTCCCTAGGATAGGCATGAACTCAGCTGGACACACAGAGAGAGAGAGAGAGAGTCAAGGGGAAGAGACAGGGAGGCCGATAAGGAGTATGATAGACTGGTCGTTCCACAGATAGTAGGAACAGAAGACAGAGATGGTAGAGGTCGTTACCGATGCAGGGTTTGACGTGAGGGAAGCAGGCCTTGGTCAGATCACCCAGCAGGGCGAAAGAGCTCTGTCTCACCTCTGGCATGGTGTCCTGGACATATAGAATGTGTGTGTTCACGACATTGTCTATATAATATACATGACACAAAATGGTTATATACAATCAAATAGAGCCAGGGTCTGTTAACACACACACACACACACACACACACGGACCAGTGGATCCCAACCTCAGCGAAGATCAGGAGTTCAACCAGTCAGATTATTGTATCATTCTAAACATGACTTGAACATCAGCCTGCGCAACATGAACCCATTAAACCAGCTCTGTAGTAATGAGGGTTGTACAGTAGACTACAGGCCCAGTCCATTCTCACTGCATACTGGCTGTGGTTGAGTCACATTGTATTATTTCTGACACGCGCACAAATTCATGTTACTCCTATGAGACATGGTGATCTGATCAATCCGGTCGGCCAGCGGTAGGCTAGAGGTGCACTTGATTTGCTCTTCAGCCACGCTGAGAAGGCAGAGTTTGTGCCTTCAGACACATGAAATGGTTCAAAATGGGAACCCTTGGCCTCCCCGGTGCGCAGGGCAGCTGAAACAAGTGCACCTCCCGTCAACAGCGTGAGACAGAATAAAAGGCTTCATCTTTGGGTTTTTATAGAAATGTTTAGAGATGGACCAGGAATGCCTTGGAGATTGTCTCAGTCAGTGGTCACTAAATGGTCACTCACACATATGCAGAGTTAACACTGATCCTCCCTCCCACACACACACACACACACACACACACACACTCTCCGTACCTGCATGCACTGAAACAGTAGTGTCATGATGTTGCTCCGGGACACCAGCTGATCAACGTGGCCCCCCAGGCCCTCAGCCAGACCACTGAGGAGGTCCAGGGCCACGATCATAAAGTCCTTATCAGGAGCTTCGTACTGGTCCGGCTGTTGGCTGTACATCTGGGGGAGGAGAGGGGGAGAGAGAGAGTTAAGGGGGAGGAGAGGGGGAGAGAGAGAGAGAGTTAAGGGGGAAGAGAGGGGGAGAGAGAGAGAGTTAAGGGGGAGGAGAGGGGGAGAGAGAGAGAGTTAAGGGGGAGAAGAGGGGGAGAGAGAGAGAGTTAAGGGGGAGGAGAGGGGAGAGAGAGAGAGTTAAGGGGGAGGAGAGGGGGAGAGAGAGAGAGTTAAGGGGGAGGGAGAGGGGGAGAGAGAGAGAGTTAAGGGGGAGGAGAGGAGAGAGAGAGAGTTAAGGGGGAGGAGAGGGGGAGAGAGAGAGTTAAGGGGGAGGAGAGGGGGAGAGAGAGAGTTAAGGGGGAGGAGAGGGGGAGAGAATGTTAAGGGGGAGGAGAGGGGAGAGAGAGAGTTAAGGGGGGAGGAGAGGGGGAGAGAGAGAGTTAAGATCAAAAACCACTGAATCTTTGAATCAATGATAACTGTGTCTTTGACGCTATAGATAAAGGTATGTGGACACCCCTTCACATGAGTGGATCTGGACATTTCAGCCACACTGACAGGCCTTACTGAAGAGCTCAGAGACTTTCAAAGTGATAACTGTAAAGTTTGGTGGAGGAAGAATAACGGTCTGGGGCTGTTTTTAATGGATCGGGTCCCTTAGTTCCAGAAATCTTAACTCTACAGAATACAATGACATTCTAGAGGATTCTGTGCTTCTAATTATGTGACAACACGTTTGAGGAAGGCCCTTTCCTGTTTCAGTATGACAATGTCTCCGTGCGCAATGCGAGGCCCATACAGAAATGGTTTGTCAAGATCAGAGTAGAATAACTTGACTGGTCTTTCACAGAGCCCTGACCTCAACCCCATCGAACACCTTTAGGATGAATTGGAACGCCGACTGCGAGTCAGGCCTAATCGCCCAACATCAGTATCCGACCTCACTAATGCTCTCTTGGCTACAAGTCCCTGCAGCAATGTTCCAACATCTAGTGGAAAGCCTTCCCAGAAGAGTGGAGGCTGTAATAGCAGCAATGTTCCAACATCTAGTGGAAAGCCTTCCCAGAAGAGTGGAGGGGGACCAACTCCATATTAATGCCGATGATTTTGGAATGAGATGTTCGACGAGCAGGTGTCCACATACTTTTGGTCGTGTGTGTGTGTGTGTGTGTGTGTGTGCGTCTCACCATAGCCTGAGCCAGTGTTTTCTGCACCAGTGTAACACAGCGCTGGTAGACTGGTTCACAGTAGGGCAGGAAGCCGCTCTGGAGGGCTGTAGCTACAGAGGACAGACACTCTAACAGAGGAAACAGGTCCTTATCTTCATCCTTCAGCTCATTCCACTTGGCGATGAGAGGTGGCATCAGCTTCTCTATGTACTCCTAGAGGAGAGAGAGAGATGGGGGAGGAAGAGAGAGAGAGGGGGGGAGGAAGAGTGAGAGACGGGCGGGAAGAGAGAGAGACGGGCGGGAAGAGAGAGAGAGAGACGGGGGAAGAGAGAGAGACGGGGGAGAAAGAGGAGAGAGAGATATGATTAAAACTTGTAAATAACAGGAACAGAGTCAAAGAAAAAATCTAAACAAATAAGCCGAAAGCTAACTACCGCCCTCCCGAAAGCTAACTACCGCCCTCCCGAAAGCTAACTACCGCCCACCCGAAAGCTAACTACCGCCCTCCCGAAAGCTAACTACCGCCCTCCCGAAAGCTAACTACCGCCCTCCCGAAAGCTAACTACCGCCCTCCCGAAAGCTAACTACCGCCCTCCCGAAAGCTAACTACCGCCCTCCCGAAAGCTAACTACCGCCCTCCCGAAAGCTAACTACCGCCCTCCCGAAAGCTAACTACCGCCCTCCCGAAAGCTAACTACCGCCCTCCCGAAAGCTAACTACCGCCCTCCCGAAAGCTAACTACCGCCCTCCCGAAAGCTAACTACCGCCCTCCCGAAAGCTAACTACCGCCCTCCCGAAAGCTAACTACCGCCCTCCCGAAAGCTAACTACCGCCCTCCCGAAAGCTAACTACCGCCCTCCCGAAAGCTAACTACCGCCCTCCCGAAAGCTAACTACCGCCCTCCCGAAAGCTAACTACCGCCCTCCCGAAAGCTAACTACCGCCCTCCCGAAAGCTAACTACCGCCCTCCCGAAAGCTAACTACCGCCCTCCCGAAAGCTAACTACCGCCCTCCCGAAAGCTAACTACCTACTAACCGGTTGGTTGAGGTGGTGTCCTACTGAGTCGGCCAGTGTTCCTATAGCGTCGTACAGTATCAGCAGGTTCTTGTGTTGGTATTTTCCAAAGGCGAAGACCAGAGTATCCAGAATGAAGCTCAGATAGGGAACCAGCTCTGTACAAGCCTCCTCCTCTAGGGTAGCAAACGCACTGAGAGGGGGAGGAGGAGAGAGCGAGGGGGGGAGCAGGAAACATTTATATTCATTGCCGTATCTCATCAAGACCTTGAATTCCAGTTCAACATCTTTATTCTCTCAAAAAACCCACCACACCCACCCCCACCTCACACACTCTCCCCACACACACACACCCACCACTCTCCTCCCACCTCACACACCCTCCCCACCAGCCACCTCCCTCCCCACCAGCCACCTCCCTCCCCACCAGCCACCTCCCTCCCCACCAGCCACCTCCCTCCCCACCAGCCACCTCCCTCCCCACACCTGCAGGCGGCCTCCTGAACCCTCTTGTTCCCGTCCAGGATCCTCTTGAGGAGTTCAGTCATGAGGGGTTTGAGGTGGGAGTCGAGGGGCTGGCTGACCACCCAGTGGGCGTAGCGGGACAGGGTCCAGCAGGCGATGGAGCGCACCAGGGCCTTCTTATCACAGAGACACTGGATGAGGTGAGGCATCAACTCTGGTAGGTAGGGAACCATGCCCTGCATACAACCTGAGGAGGAAGGAGGGGGGTGTGACTCACATGCTTTTAGTTCCATTAAGAAAATAAGAAAGGATGGAGGTCAGGGGATGGAGGTCAGGGGTTGGAGGTGATGGAGGTCAGGGGTTGGAGGTGATAGAGGTCAAGGGATAGAGGTCAAGGGATGGAGGTGATG
>NW_027011540.1:0-23544 GCF_036934945.1 Oncorhynchus masou masou | reverse complement strand
CAGCAGCGCCTCTTCAACCTCAGAGGCTGAAGAAATTCAGCTTGTCACCAAAAGCACTCACAAACTTCTACAGATGCACAATCGAGAGCATCCTGTCGGGCTGTATCACCGCCTGGTACGGCAACTGCTCCGTCACAACCGTGAAGCTCTCAGAGTGTAGTGAGGTCTGCACAACGCATCACCGAAGGGGCAAGCGACCTGCCCTCAGGACACCTACACCACCCGATGTCACAGGAAGGCCATAAAGATCTCATCAAGGTCAACAGCCACCCGAGCCACTGCCTGTTCACCCCGCTATCATCCAGAAGGCGAGGTCAGTACAGGTGCATCAAAGCTGGGACCGAGAGACTGAAAAACAGCTTCTATCTCAAGGCCATCAGACTGTTAAACAAGCACCACTAACATTGAGTGGCTGCTGCAACACATTGACTCAACTCCAGCCACTTTAATAATGGGAATTGATGAGAATTGATGTAAAATATATCACTAGCCACTTTAAACAATGCTACTTAATATAATGTTTACATACCCTACATTATTCATCTCATATGTATACGTATATACTGTACTCTATATCATCTGCTGCATCTTTATGTAATACATGTATCACTAGCCACTTTAAACTATGCCACTTTGTTTACATACTCATCTCATATGTATATACTGTACTCGATACCATCTACTGCATCTTGCCTAAGCCGCTCTGTTACATCACTCATTCATATATCTTTATGTACCATATTCTTTATCCCTTTACACTTGTGTATGAGGTAGTAGTTTTGGAATTGTTAGCTAAAACACTCGTTGGTTATTACTGCATTGTCGAAACTAGAAGCACAAGCATTTTGCTACACTCGCATTAACATCTGCTAACCATGTGTATGTGACAAATAAAATGATTTGATTTTGGTGGGGATCCGATCATCTTGTCTACTGGAGGAAAGGTCGTAGCTGAGGTCCTTGCCAGTACTTCATCGGCAGTATGTGACTGATACTTTCTACTCTGATTGGTGGACGGAGTGTCTGGATGATGTGTTCCCTGTGCTGAATGTTAGTGCTGCGGTGGGGGCATTAGAGGAGGACGGAGTGTCTGGATGATGTGTTCCCTGTGCTGAATGTTAGTGCTGCGGTGGGGGAATTAGAGGAGGACAGTGTCTGGATGATGTGTTCCCTGTGCTGAATGTTAGTGCTGCGGTGGGGGCATTAGGAGGAGGGACGGAGTGTCTGGATGATGTGTTCCCTGTGCTGAATGTTAGTGCTGCGGTGGGGGAATTAGAGGAGGACGGAGGTCTGGATGATGTGTTCCCTGTGCTGAATGTTAGTGCTGCGGTGGGGGAATTAGGAGGACGGAGTGTCTGATGATGTGTTCCCTGTGCTGAATGTTAGTGCTGCGGTGAGGCATTAGAGGAGGACGGAGTGTCTGGATGATGTGTTCCCTGTGCTGAATGTTAGTGCTGCGGTGGGGGAATTAGAGGAGGACTGGAGTGTCTGGATGATGTTTCCCTGTGCTGAATGTTAGTGCTGCGGTGGGGGAATTAGAGGAGGACGGAGTGTCTGGATGATGTGTTCCCTGTGCTGAATGTTAGTGCTGCGGGTGGGGGCATTAGAGGAGGACGGAGTGTCTGGATGATGTGTTCCCTGTGCTGAATGTTAGTGCTGCGGTGGGGGAATTAGAGGAGGACGGAGTGTCTGGATGATGTGTTCCCTGTGCTGAATGTTAGTGCTGCGGTGGGGGAATTAGAGGAGGACGGAGTGTCTGGATGATGTGTTCCCTGTGCTGAATGTTAGTGCTGCGGTGGGGGAATTAGAGGAGGACGGAGTGTCTGGATGATGTGTTCCTGTGCTGAATGTTAGTGCTGCGGTGGGGGCATTAGAGGAGGACGGAGTGTCTGGATGATGTGTTCCCTGTGCTGAATGTTAGTGCTGCGGTGGGGGAATTAGGGGAGGGACGGAGTGTCTGGATGATGTGTTCCCTGTGCTGAATGTTAGTGCTGCGGTGGGGGCATTAGAGGAGGAGGGAGTGTCTGATGATGTGTTCCCTGTGCTGAATGTTAGTGCTGCGGTGGGGGAATTAGGAGGAGGACGGAGTGTCTGGATGATGTGTTCCCTGTGCTGAATGTTAGTGCTGCGGTGGGGGAATTAGAGGAGGACGGAGGTCACGGATGATGTGTTCCCTGTGCTGAATGTTAATTATGCGGTGGGGGCATTAGAGGGGAGGGAGTGTCTGGATGATGTGTTCCCTGGTGCTGAATGTTAGTGCTGCGGTGGGGGAATTAGAGGAGGGACGGAGTGTCTGGATGATGTGTTCCCTGTGCTGAATGTTAGTGCTGCGGTGGGGGCATTAGAGGAGGACGGGGATGCTGCCTTCTTCGATACCCCGGAGCTGGGGGAGTTCAAGGAGGTGGGAAAGAAGGCCATGTAGATAATATGTGTAAAGGAGTCCGTGCTTCTTCCCTGGAAGGGGTCAAATCGGTGTGATGGGCGTTTGTGTTGGGTCCAGGTGCATCCCCATAAGGCTTTTGGCGATCATTATGGCGATCATTATACAAACTGCCTATTGATAAGAGGACAGCTGACCTCCAATGGAGGATAATACTTTTGGGGGAGGGGTGTCCATTCTGCATCTCCTACACCTGATCCCTACTGTTGAGGAGGGGTGTCCATTCTGCATCTCCTACAACAGGATCCTACTGTTGGGGGAGGGGTGTCCATTCTGCATCTCCTACACCTGGATCCTATTGTTGGGGAGGGGTGTCCATTCTGCATCTCCTACACCTGGATCCTACTGTTGGGGAGGGGTGTCCATTCTGCGATCTCCTACACCTGGATCCTACTGTTGGGGGAGGGGTGTCCATTCTGCATCTCCTACAACTGGATCCTCCTATTGGGGAGGAGTATCCATTCTGCATCTCCTACACCTGATCCCTACTGTTGAGGAGGGGTGTCCATTCTGCACCTCCTACACCTGGATCCTACTGTTGGGGGAGGGGTGTCCATTCTGCATCCCCTACACCTGGATCCTACTGTTGGGGGAGGTTGTCCATTCTGCATCTCCTACACCTGGATCCTCCTGTTGGGGAGGGGTGTCCATTCTGCATCTCCTACACCTGGATCCTCCTGTTGGGGAGGGGTGTCCATTCTGCATCTCCTACACATGGATCCTACTGTTGGGGGAGGTGTCCATTCTGCATCTGGTACACCTGGATCCTACTGTTGGGGAGAGGGTGTCCATTCTGCACATCTCCTACACCCTGGATCCTACTGTTGGGGAGGGGTGTCCATTCTGCATCTCCTACACCTGGATCCTACTGTTGGGGGAGGGGTGTCCATTCTGCATCTCCTACACCTGGATCCTATTGTTGAGGGAGGGGTGTCCATTCTGCATCTCCTACACATGGATTCTACTGTTCGGGGAGGGGTGTCCATTCTGCATCTCCTACACCTGGATCCTACTGTTGAGGGAGGGGTGTCCATTCTGCATCTCCTACACCTGGATCCTACTGTTGAGGAGTGGTGTCCATTCTGCATCTCCTACACCTGGATCCTACTGTTGGGGGAGGGGTATCCATTCTGCATCTCCTACACCTGGATCCTACTGTTGGGGGAGGGTGTCCATTCTGCATCTCCTACACTCCGGATCCTATTGTTGGAGGGGAGGGGTGTCCATTCTGATCTCCTACACCTGGATTCTACTGTTGGGGGAGGGGGTGTCCATTCTGCATCTCCTACACCTGGATCCTACTGTTGGAGGGAGGGGTGTCCATTCTGCATCTCCTCCTACACCTGGATCCTACTGTTGAGGAGTGGTGTCCATTCTGCATCTCCTACACCTGGATCCTACTGTTGGGGGAGGGGTATCCATTCTGAAACTCCTACACCTGGATCCTACTGTTGGGGAGGGGTGTCCATTCTTGCATCTCCTACACCTGGATCCTACTGTTGGGGGAGGGCATCCATTCTGGTATCTCCCTACACCTGGATCCTACTGTTGGGGAGGGGTGTCCATTCTGCATCTCCTACACCTGGATCGTACTGTTGGGGGAGGGGTGTCCATTCTGCATCTCCTACACCTGGATCCTACTGTTGGGGGAGGGGTGTCCATTCTGCATCTCCTACACCTGGATCCTCCTGTTGAGAGAGGGGTGTCCATTCTGCATCTGGTACACCTGGATCCTACTGTTGAGAGAGGGGTGTCCATTCTGCATCTCCTACACCGGGATCCTACTGTTGAGGAGGGGTGTCCATTCTGCATCTCCTACACCTGGATCCTACTGTTGGGGAGGGGTCATTCTGCATCTCCTACACCTGGATCCTACTGTTGGGGGAGGGTGTCCATTCTGCATCTCCTACACCTGGATCCTACTGTTGGGGGAGGGGTGTCCATTCTGCATATCCTACACCCTGGATCCTACTGTTGGGGGAGGGGTTGTCCATTCTGCATCTCTACACCTGGATCCTCCCTGTTGGGAGGGGTGTCCATTCTGCCATCTCCTACACCTGGATCCTCCTGTTGGGGAGGGTGTCCATTCTGCATCTCCTACACCCTAGATCCTACTGTTGGGGAGGGTGTCCATTCTGCATCTGGTACACCTGGATCCTACTGTTGGGGAGGGGTGTCCACATCTCTACACCTGGATCTACTGTTGGGGGAGGGGTGTCCATTCTGCATCTCCTACACCCTGGATCCTACTGTTGGGGGAGGGTGTCCATTCTGCATCTCCTACACCTGGATCCTATTGTTGAGGGAGGGGTGTCCATTCTGCATCTCCTACACATGGATTCTACTGTTGGCGGAGGGTGTCCATTCTGCATCTCCTACACCTGGATCCTACTGTTGAAGGAGGGGTGTCCATTCTGTATCTCCACACCTGGATCCTACTGTTGAGGAGTGGTGTCCATTCTGCATCTCCTACACCTGGATCCTACTGTTGGGGAGGGTATCCATTCTGCATCTCCTACACCTGATCCTACTGTTGGGGAGGGGTGTCCATTCTGCATCTCCTACACCTGGATCCTACTGTTGGGGAGGGTGTCCATTCTGCATCTCCTACCTGGATCCTACTGTTGGGGAGGGTGTCCATTCTGCATCTCCCTACACCTAGATCCTACTGTTGGGGGAGGGGTGTCCATTCTGCATCTGGTACACCTGGATCCTACTGTTGGGGAGGGTGTCCATTCTGCATCTCCTATGGCTATGACCTGGATCCTACTGTTGGGGGAGGGTGTCCATTCTGCATCTCCTACACCTGGATCCTACTGTTGGGGGAGGGGGTGTCCATTCTGCATCTCCTACACCTGGATCCTATTGCTGAGGGAGGGGTGTCCATTCTGCATCTCCTACACATGGATTCTACTGTTGAGCGGAGGGGTGTCCATTCTGCATCTCCTACACCTGGATCCTACTGTTGAAGGAGGGGTGTCCATTCTGCATCTCCTACCTGGATCCTACTGTTGAGGAGTGGTGTCCATTCTGCATCTCTTCACCTGGATCCTACTGTTGGGGAGGGGTATCATTCTGCATCTCCTACACCTGATCCTACTGTTGGGGAGGGTGTCCATTCTGCATCTCCTACACCTGGATCCTACTGTTGGGGGAGGGTGTCCATTCTGCATCTCCTACACCTGGATCCTACTGTTGGGGAGGGGTGTCCATTCTGCATCTCCACACATGGATCCTACTGTTGGGGGAGGGTGTCCATTCTGCATCTCCACACCTGGATCCTACTGTTGGGGAGGGGTGTCCATTCTGCATCTCCTACCCTGGATCCTATTGTTGAGGGAGGGTGTCATTCTGCATCTCCTACAACTGGATTCTACTTTTGGGGGAGGGTGTCCATTCTGCATCTCCTACACCTGGATCCTACTTTTGGGGGAGGGGTATCCATTCTGAAACTCCTACACCTGGATCCTACTGTTGAGGGAAGGGTGTCCATTTTGCATCTCCTACACCTGGATCCTCCTGTTGAGAGAGGGGTGTCCATTCTGCATCTGGTACACCTGGATCCTACTGTTGAGAGAGGGGTGTCCATTCTGCATCTCCTACACCGGGATCCTATTGTTGAGGGAGGGGTGTCCATTCTGCATCTCCTACACATGGATTCTACTGTTGGCGGAGGGGTGTCCATTCTGCATCTCCTACACCTGGATCCTACTGTTGAAGGAGGGGTGTCCATTCTGCATCTCCTACACCTGGATCCTACTGTTGAGGAGTGGTGTCCATTCTGCATCTCCTACACCTGGATCCTACTGTTGGGGAGGGGTATCCATTCTGCATCTCCTACACCTGGATCCTACTGTTGGGGAGGGGTGTCCATTCTGCATCTCCTACACCTGGATCCTACTGTTGGGGGAGGGGTGTCCATTCTGCATCTCCTACACCTGGATCCTACTGTTGGGGAGGGGTGTCCATTCTGCATCTCCTACACATGGATCCTACTGTTGGGGGAGGGGTGTCCATTCTGCATCTCCTACACCTGGATCCTACTGTTGGGGAGGGGTGTCCATTCTGCATCTCCTACACCTGGATCCTATTGTTGAGGGAGGGGTGTCCATTCTGCATCTCCTACACCTGGATTCTACTTTTGGGGGAGGGGTGTCCATTCTGCATCTCCTACACCTGGATCCTACTGTTGAGGGAGGGGTGTCCATTCTGCATCTCCTACACCTGGATCCTACTGTTGAGGAGTGGTGTCCATTCTGCATCTCCTACACCTGGATCCTACTTTTGGGGGAGGGGTATCCATTCTGAAACTCCTACACCTGGATCCTACTGTTGAGGGAAGGGTGTCCATTTTGCATCTCCTACAACAGGATCCTACTGTTGAGGAGGGGTGTCCATTCTGCATCTCCTACACCTGGATCCTACTGTTGGGGAGGGGTATCCATTCTGCATCTCCTACACCTGGATCCTACTGTTGGGGAGGGGTGTCCATTCTGCGATCTCCTACACCTGGATCGTACTGTTGGGGGAGGGGTGTCCATTCTGCATCTCCTACACCTGGATCCTATTGTTGGGGGAGGGGTGTCCATTCTGCATCTCCCCACACCTGGATCCTCCTGTTGAGAGAGGTGTCCATTCTGCATCTGGTACACCTGGATCCTACTGTTGAGAGAGGGGTGTCCATTCTGCATCTCCTACACCGGGATCCTACTGTTGAGGAGGGGTGTCCATTCTGCATCTCCTATACCTGGATCCTACTGTTGGGGAGGGGTATCCATTCTGCATCTCCTACAACTGGATCCTACTGTTGGGGAGGGGTGTCCATTCTGCATCTCCTACACCTGGATCCTACTGTTGGGGGAGGGGTGTCCATTCTGCATCTCCTACACCTGGATCCTACTGTTGGGGGAGGGGTGTCCATTCTGCATCTCCTACACCTGGATCCTCCTGTTGAGGGAGGGGTGTCCATTCTGCATCTGGTACACCTGGTTCCTACTGTTGAGAGAGGGGTGTCCATTCTGCATCTCCTACACCTGGACCCTCCTGTTGGGGAGGGGTGTCCATACTGCATCTGGTACACCTGGATGCTACTGTTGGGGGAGGGGTGTCCATTCTGCATCTCCTACACCTGGACCCTCCTGTTGGGGAGGGGTGTCCATTCTGCATCTCCTACACCTGGATCCTACTGTTGGGGGAGGGGTGTCTATTCTGCATCTCCTACACCTGGATCCTATTGCTGAGGGAGGGGTATCATTTCTGCATCTCCTACACCTGGATCCTACTGTTGGAGAGGGGCGTCCATTCTGCATCTCCTACACCTGGATCCTATTGTTGGGGGAGGGGTGTCCATTCTGCATCTCCTACACCTGGATCGTACTGTTGGGGGAGGGGTGTCCATTCTGCATCTCCTACACCTGGATCCTACTGTTGGGGAGGGGTGTCCATTCTGCATCTCCTACACCTGGATCCTACTGTTGGGGGAGGGTTGTCCATTCTGCATCTCCTACACCTGGATCCTACTGTTGAGGAGGGGTGTCCATTCTGCATCTCCTACACCTGGATCCTACTGTTGGGGGAGGGTGTCCATTCTGCATCTCCTACACCTGGATCCTACTGTTGGGGGAGGGTGTCCATTCTGCATCTCCTACACCTGGATCCTACTGTTGGGGGAGGGGTGTCCATTCTGCATCTCCTACACCTGGATCCTACTGTTGGGGAGGGGTATCCATTCTGAATCTCCTACATCTGGATCCTACTGTTGGGGGAGGGGTGTCCATTCTGCATCTCCTACACCTGGATCCTACTGTTGGGGGAGGGGTGTCCATTCTGCATCTCCTACACCTGGATCCTACTGTTGGGGGAGGGTGTCCATTCTGCATCTCCTACACCTGGAGCCTACTGTTGAGGGGTGTCCATTCTGCATCTCCTACACCTGGATCCTACTGTTGGGGGAGGGGTGTCCATTCTGCATCTCCTACACCTGGATCCTATTGTTGAGGGAGGGGGATCCATTCTGCATCTCCTACACCTGGATCCTATTGTTGAGGGAGGGGTATCCATTCTGCATCTCCTACACCTGGATCCTACTGTTGGGGGAGTGGTATCCATTCTGCATCTCCTACACCTGGATCTTACTGTTGGGGGAGGGGTGTCTATTCTGCATCTCCTACACTTGGATCCTACTGTTGGGGGAGGGGTATCCATTCTGCATCTCCTACACCTGGATCCTACTGTTGGGGGAGGGTTGTCCATTCTGCATCTCCTACACCTGGATCCTACTGTTGGGGGAGGGGTATCCATTCTGCATCTCCTACACCTGGATCCTACTATTGGGGGAGGGTTGTCCATTCTGTGCTGAGTCTGAAACTCATCTGTTCTGACAGTGTCCCAGGTTGGTGGGGATGACTGACCTGATCACTAGTTGGTTCTTAGCTGTGGGAGAGGTTTTCTCTTCCCAATAGTTAACATTTGGGTTAAAGTACAGGTTTAGTTGAAGGGTGTAGTTCTCTTGCTTAATAACTTTGTGTCAGGGGCAGCAAAATGAACATTTGGAAGACAAACAGTCTTCGAGGACAGTGGTCTGTGGAGGGGGTGGGCATGCTGGAGGGGATGTTGGCAGCGAGACTGATGGTTGAGTTTGCCTATTACAAACTGGGTAATAACATTGGGCTGTTTATGAGCATTTGGGATATTCAGAGGCTGTTGTGTTTAGGTACTGTGGATGAAGATTTGCTGTTATTATTAATTGATGATAAACCATGTTATTGTTTGTTTGAATATTTATTGTGTTGTGGGTTCCCAGTCCTCCAAAAAAATAAAAAAAATCTCTCTCTCCATTCAATTCAATTCAAGGGCTTTATTGGCATGGGAAACATGTGTTAACATTGCCAAAGCAAGTGAGATAGATAATATATAAAGTGAATATATAAAGTGAAATAAACAATCAAATTAACAGTAAACATTACACATACAGAAGTTTCAAAACAATAAAGACATTACAAATGTCATATTATATATATATATATATATATATACAGTGTTTTAACAATGTACAACTGGTTAAAGGACACACGATAAAATAAATAAGCATAAATATGTGTTGTATTTACAATGGTGATGGTTCTTCACTGGTTGCCCTTTTCTTGTGGCAACAGGTCACAAATCTTGCTGCTCTGATGGCACACTGTGGAATGTCACCCAGTAGATATGGGAGTTTATCAAAATTGGATTTGTTTTCGAAATCTTTGTGGATCTGTGTAATCTGAGGGAAATATGTCTCTCTAATATGGTCATACATTGGGCAGGAGGTTAGGAAGTGCAGCTCAGTTTCCACCTCCTTTTGTGGGCAGTGAGCACATAGCCTGTCTTCTCTTGAGAACCATGTCTGCCTATGGCGGCCTTTCTCAATAGCAAGGCTATGCTCGCTGAGTCTGTACATAGTCAATGCTTTCCTTAATTTTGGGTCAGTCACAGTGTTCAGGTATTCTGCCACTGTGTACTCTCTGTGTAGGGCCAAATAGCATTCTAGTTTGCTCTGTTTTTTATTAATTCTTTCCAATGTGTTAAGTAATTATATTTTTGTTTTCTCATGATTTGGTTGGGTCTAATTGTGCTGCTGTCCTGGGGCTCTGTAGGGTGTGTTTGTGTTTGTGAACAGAGCCCCAGGATCAGCTTGCTTAGGGGACTCTTCTCCAGGTTCATCTCTCTGTAGGTGATGGCTTTATTATGGAAGGTTTGGAAATCGCTTCCTTTTAGGTGGTTATAGAATTTAACGGCTCTTTTCTGGATTTTGATAATTAGTGGGTATCGGCCTAATTCTGCTCTGCATGCATTATTTGGTGTTCTACGTTGTACACGGAGGATATTTTTGCAGAATTCTGCGTGCAGAGTCTCGATTTGGTGTTTGTCCCATTTTGTAAAGTCTTGGTTGGTGAGCGGACCCCAGACCTCACAACCATAAAGGGCAATGGGCTCTATGACTGATTCAAGTATTTTTATCCAAATCCTAATTGGTATGTTGAAATTTATTTCGCTCGCTCTCTCGCTCTCTCGCACTCTCTCTCGCTCTCTCTCTCGCTCTCTCTCTCGCTCTCTCTCTCGCTCTCTCTCTCGCTCTCTCTCTCTCCATGGGAAACAATGAGCAGCAGCAACATGCCCTATCTGTCTGTTGGCCTGTAACGGATACTCTGAGGGGATGAGTCAGGCCAGATTACTCCCTGGGCTCTGATAAATTGGGATTCCTGTCTGGCCCCTCAATCCCAGACAACATTAGTGGCACTGTTTTCTCTGTCCCCTGTGCAGCAAACACACTCACCCATTGGCCAACATGGCTAATATAACCCAGTTTCTGTGTTTCTTTCTCTGGTATGATGGAAGCAGTAGCACACGGACACTCCTGTAGTTTGCCTCGTACTCCCCTACATCTCATGTCCAGCCCCCCTCCCTCCTCAGAGCCCATCAGCAGCGGTAGTGGTGTGTCTTATCTCGGCAGGGTGGCCCAGCGGGGCGATAGCACTGTTAACATGGCTAATGTGAGGCAGGGGTTGAAGAGAGGAGAGCTGCCTCCTATCACCAGGAGTGACTGAGCAGCTGGGGCTCAGGGCTTTTGACATCTCACTCGAACCATGCAACTCCCATACCACCAGTGTCTGTATCTTAGGTTCTGTCTCTCTTTCTGCTTCTCAATCCAGCACACATACCACCAGTCTCTCTGTATCTTGGTTTATATCTCTCTTTCTGCTTCTCAATCCAGCACACATACCACCAGTCTCTATGTATCTTGGTTTCTGTCTCTCTTTCTGCTTCTCAACCCAGCACACATACCACCAGTCTCTCTGTATCTTGTTTTATGTCTCTCTTTCTGCTTCTCAACCCAGCACACATACCACCAGTCTCTGTATCTTGGTTTCTGTCTCTCGTTCTGCTTCTCAACCCAGCACACATACCACCGGTCTCTCTGTATCTTAATTTCTGTCTCTCTTTCTGCTTCTCAATCCAGCACACATACCACCATTCTCTCTCTATCTTGGTATATGTCTCTCTTTCTGCTTCTCAACCCAGCACACACCACCAGTCTCTCTGTATCTTGGTTTCTGTCTCTCTGCTTCTCAACCCAGCACACATACCACCAGTCTCTCTGTATCTTGGTTTCTGTTTCTCTGCTTCTCCTCCCAGCACACACACCACCAGTCTCTCTGTATCTTGGTTTCTGTCTCTCTGCTTCTCAACCCAGCACACATACCACCAGTCTCTCTGTATCTTGGTTTCTGTTTCTCTGCTTCTCAACCCAGCACACATACCACCGGTCTCTCTGTATCTTGGTTTCTGTCTCTCTTTCTGCTTCTCAACCCAGCACACATACCACCAGTCTCTGTTTCTTGGTTTCTGTCTCTCTTTCTGCTTCTCAACCCAGCACACATACCACCAGTCTCTCTGTATCTTGGTTTCTGTCTCTCTTTCTGCTTCTCATCCCAGCACACACACCACCAGTCTCTGTATCTTGGTTTATGTCTCTCGTTCTGCTTCTCAACCCAGCACACATACCACCGGTCTCTCTGTATCTTGGTTTCTGTCTCTCGTTCTGCTTCTCAACCCAGCACACACACCACCAGTCTCTCTGTATCTTGGTTTCTGTCTCTCTGCTTCTCAACCCAGCACACATACCACCAGTCTCTCTGTATCTTGGTTTCTGTTTCTCTGCTTCTCCTCCCAGCACACACACCCACCAGTCTCTCTGTATCTTGGTTTCTGTCTCTCTGCTTCTCAACCCAGCACACATACCACCAGTCTCTCTGTATCTTGGTTTCTGTTTCTCTGCTTCTCAACCCAGCACACATACCACGGTCTCTCTGTATCTTGGTTTCTGTCTCTCTTTCTGCTTCTCAACCCAGCACACATACCACCAGTCTCTGTTTCTTGGTTTCTGTCTCTCTTTCTGCTTCTCAACCCAGCACACATACCACCAGTCTCTCTGTATCTTGGTTTCTGTCTCTCTTTCTGCTTCTCATCCCAGCACACACACCACCAGTCTCTGTATCTTGGTTTATGTCTCTCGTTCTGCTTCTCAACCCAGCACACATACCACCGGTCTTTCTGTATCTTGGTTTATGTCTCTCTTTCTGTTTCTCAACCCAGCAGACATACCACCAGTCTCTCTGTTTCTTGGTTTCTGTCTCTCTTTCTGCTTCTCAACCCAGCACACACACCACCAGTCTCTGTATATTGGTTTCTGTCTCTCTGCTTCTCAACCCAGCACGCATACCACCAGTCTCTCTGTATCTTGGTTGCTGTCTCTCTTTCTGCTTCTCAACCCAGCACACATACCACCAGTATCTCTGTATCTTGGTTTCTGTCTTTCTGCTTCTCAACCCAGCACACATACCACAAGTCTCTGTATCTTGGTTTCTGTCTCTCGTTCTGCTTCTCAACCCAGCACACATACCACCGGTCTTTCTGTATCTTGGTTTATGTCTCTCTTTCTGTTTCTCAACCCAGCACACATACCACCAGTCTCTCTGTTTCTTGGTTTCTGTCTCTCTTTCTGCTTCTCAACCCAGCACACATACCACCAGTCTCTCTGTATCTTGGTTTCTGTCTCTCTTTCTGCTTCTCAACCCAGCACACATACCACCAGTCTCTCTGTATCTTGGTTTCTGTCTCTCTGCTTCTCATCCCAGCACACATACCACCAGTCTCTCTGTATCTTGGTTTCTGTCTCTCTGCTTCTCATCCCAGCACACACACCACCAGTCTCTCTGTATCTTGGTTTCTGTCTCTCTGCTTCTCATCCCAGCACACATACCACCAGTCTCTCTGTATCTTGGTTTCTGTCTCTCTGCTTCTCAACCCAGAACACATACCACCAGTCTCTCTGTATCTTGGTTTCTGTCTCTCTTTCTGCTTCTCAACCCAGCACACATACCACCAGTATCTCTGTTTCTTGGTTTCTGTCTCTCTTTCTGCTTCTCAACCCAGCACACATACCACCAGTCTCTCTGTATCTTGGTTTCTGTCTCTCTTTCTGCTTCTCAACCCAGCACACATACCACCAGTCTCTCTGTATCTTGGTTTCTGTCTCTCTTTCTTTTTCTCAACCCAGCACACATACCACCAGTCTCTCTGTTTCTCGGTCTCTAACGGTCTCTCTCTCTCTCTTCGCTGCCGTCCAATATAAAGGTGAAAAGATGAAGAATACATATCCCATCACTGAGAGGCCTGCCGACTGAGTGGGCTTTCTCCTCTCCCTCTTGCCTTGGTGGGAAAGACTTTTTGTTATTTTTGAAATCACACTGTTCAAGATTAATGTCAGCTAGAGGAGTGTGTCATCGGTCTTTAATGATGAAGTGGAGGTTAATGTCAGCTAGAGGAGTGTGTCATCGGTCTTTAACGATGAAGAAGAGGTTAATGTCAGCTAGAGGAGTGTGTCATCGGTCTTTAACGATGAAGCGCAGGTTAATGTCAGCTAGAGGAGTGTGTCGTCGGTCTTTAACGATGAAGTGGAGGTTAATGTCAGCTAGAGGAGTGTGCCATCGGTCTTTAACGATGAAGCGCAGGTTAATGTCAGCTAGAGGAGTGTGTCATCGGTCTTTAACGATGAAGTGGAGGTTAATGTCAGCTAGAGGAGTGTGTCATTGGTCTTTAACGATGAAGCGCAGGTTAATGTCAGCTAGAGGAGTGTGTCATCGGTCTTTAACGATGAAGTGGATTAGGTGAATAAAGCTTGCACATAGCCTGTCCATACGGACGACTTCTCTCTCTCCACGTCTTGGCTCGCTGTCAGTCCGTTTTTTCACGCACTGTTTTCTCTCATAGCCTGTCCATACGGACGACTTCTCTCTAACCACGTCTTGGCTCGCTGTCAGGCCGTTACTTCACGCACTGTTTTATTTCATAGCCTGTCCATACGGACAACTTCTCTCTCACCACTTCTTGGCTCGCTGTCAGGCCGTTTCTTCAAGCACTGTATTCTTTCATATCCTGTCCATACGGACAACTTCTCTCTCACTACGTCTTGGCTCGCAGTCAGGCCGTTTCTTCACCCACTTTGTATAAAGCTTGCTCTGTGCTCTTTCATAGCCTGTCCATACGGACGACTTCTCTCTCACCACGTCTTGGCTCGCTGTCAGGCCGTTTCTTCACGCACTGTGCTCTTTCATAGCCTGTCCATACGGACGACTTCTCTCTCACCACATCTTGGCTCGCTGTCAGACCGTTTCTTCACGCACTGTGCTCTTTCATAGCCTGTCCATACGGACGACTTCTCTCTCACCACGTCTTGGCTCGCAGTCAGGCCGTTTCTTCACGCACTTTGTATAAAGCTTGCTCTGTGCTCTTTCATAGCCTGTCCATACGGACGACTTCTCTCTCACCATGTCTTGGCTCGCTGTCAGGCCGTTTCTTCACGCACTGTGCTCTTTCATAGCCTGTCCACACGGACGACTTCTCTCTCACTACGTCTTGGCTCGCTGTCAGGCCGTTTCTTCACGCACTGTGCTCTTTCATAGCCTGTCCACACGGACGACTTCTCTCTCACCACGTCTTGGCTCGCTGTCAGGCCGTTTCTTCACGCACTTTGTATAAAACTTGCTCTGTGCTCTTTCATAGCCTGTCCACATGGATGACTTCTCTCTCACCACGTCTTGGCTCGCAGTCAGGCCATTTCTCCAAGCACTGTGTTCTTTCATAGCCTGCCCATACGGACGAGTTCTCTCTCACCACGTCTTGGCTCGCTGTCAGGCCGTTTCTTCACGCAACTTGTTTTTTTCGCTAGTTGAGAAGTATAGTAAGTGTGGGTATGATCGGTCATCGCGCAAAAACAGCAGACATGTTGTTTGCTTTTGCCATCTTTTCCTGATTGCTACACTTACATGACGAATGGAAGTTCTAGTCGAGTCATGGCCATTCGAATCCCACCATAAAGAGATCCATCAGGCCGAGACAGATTATAAACCAGATTTCCGATTTGAAAGGAGTGGATCCCTATCTACCTTCCATCACGCATTTTGTGTCACGTAAACAAGAACTTCAAGAATTGTTCTCAAAAAAATCGTTAGACTTATTTACAAAAATATTGAACGCAAAGATAAGATATTTTCATGACACCACTGAGGCTGTAGTGCCGAGGACGGTATTTGATGACTAGCAGGCCCTAGTCAATGGCTTTAATATCCCTCTGAATGTTCTTCCTGATGAGTGGCTAGTCGGGACATCAATCTCCCGGCGGAGATAGTGGGGTCCTTCTAAGCTGACAGGGCAGTAAAGGCTTCCTAAAGGCGTCATCTTATCTGCCCGCTAATAATGCCATTTCTGATGGGCCCGAAGGTCAGCCAAGCCTGCTCTCCCTCTCCGACGCATGCCTCCACAGCAGATTCCACCTGCCGTGGCCCCGGAGGTCACGGCCCATCTCTACTGGAAAGCACATTTTTGTCATGAAATAGATGCGGCATTGGGGTGATAGTGATTTGACGTGGCATGGGCAGGGATTGGTTGTGATGGTCTGTCTGTCTGCAGGGACAGAATATGTCCTCAACTAAGACAATCTGTTGCCGTACCACACAAAACGCTGGAATTAATTTGTTGTCCGATTGTGTCTCAAACTGTGGGAGTGCAGCTGGACAACTGCTTATCATGGTGTCTCAAATAACTAATCTATGTAAAAGAAAATATTAAAACAGCATGCATAATCAGAAGGATAGTTAAATATTTACCAAGAAAAATTATTCAGCAAATAACACAAGCATTAATTGAGAGTCAGGTGAACTACTGTTCGGTGGTCTGGGGAAATGCATCATCAAGTGAAGTTAGGAGGCTGCAGAATGCACAGAACAAAGCAGCAAGGATTGTTTTAAGGTGGAGATATGGTTCTCCTGTTGCAGTCATGCGCAGTGTTCTTGGTTGGTCATCAATTGACAAGATAATTGAAAAAAAACATGCTTTTTTATTTCAGAATATACATTATTTAAAACGGCCAAGTTCTATTCACAACGGTATTCAGTTGGTAAGAGACAGACATTCAGTAAATACTAGGAATAGATTGTCCACCATCTATGAGTTATCCAGACAGAAAAGAGAAATAGGCAAAATTCTATTTCGATTTAGAGCAATACAGAAATGGAATAAATTCACTGAATAAACTAGACACCTTTCTATATTACATTTAAACATTATTTTAAAACAATTTAAATATAATACATAGAAATGTTGTGGAACTATAGTAGATGAATAATCAATATTTTTTAGATTGAGTATTTATTGGGTCATTATGCCAATATATTATGTATGTTTGTAATACTGTGTTATATGTGAAAGTGTGTTTGTATTATAAGTTGTATTTTTATGTTTAAGGACTCTTGGAAGATGAGTCCAAATGGGGACTAAAAGAGATCCAAATTAAATCAATGTCTAGGATGGGTATTGTAAAATGTTACTAGAAGTGACAATAGGCACGCGGTGTTATTACTAGGTGTTCCACCACCATACTGTAGCATATGCCACTTTTGAAGTCCCTTTCATGCCCTAGATGACTCGTCCGAGTCAACAGCATGTCAACTCATTACAAGCAAGGGAGTGGGACCGTTGCCTTTCTCTGCTATTTTCTATCTTATTCAATGACTCTCCCCATCCATCACCAAGGGCAATCATAAAGTAGAGAGAAAGAAAAAAATCTCTCTGCAGTTGTGTCGAGCGGGCCTCGTATCCCTTGCCATATCTCTGCCTCACCGTCACCAGGTTCATCTCTCCGTCAGCTCTCCCACCTCCTCATCCTTGCTCTGGGTAAACAAGAAACCAGCGAATCATGTGAATTCAATGTCCCAATCAATTTATTTAACCACATCAATCATCACAACCTGACATTTATTGTAGAGATAATGGGTTGATTCTGTGGACTTGGAGCAGAAAGAGAGAGAGAGAGAACATGGACTGGGGGGATGACAGAGACCCGAATAGTTGTTATCACCAGATGCACTGAATGTCCCACGTACAGGGCAATAAAGTGCGACCAATTTGGTTGCATATGCAACAAAATATTTTTCTGTGGGACGACAAGTTTTATTTTGGGAGCACTGTGCGACTAGAAGTTTTATTTTGGGAGCACTGTGCGACTAGGAGTTTTATTTTGGGAGCACTGTGCGACTAGGAGTTTTATTTTGGGAGCACTGTGCGACTAGGAGTTTTATTTTGGGAGCACTGTGCGACTAGGAGTTTTATTTTGGGAGCACTGTGCGACTAGGAAACAATCTCCCAGATAATAATTGTTTTAATGACATTCTTCGCTTTCCCATTGTTCTGGAGTGCCTTAAAGAAAAAGTTGCACCATTACTATTAAACTAATAAAACGGATTGTTTCTGGCCCAACCAAGTCAAAAGATCAAATCATCTTGGTCACATTAATGTGTGAGGCAGACGTTGTTGCGGCTGTAGCGAAATGCTTGTGCTTCTAGCTCCTAGCAGTAATATCTAACAAGTAATATCTAACCATTACACAACACATACCCAATATACATAAATCTAGTAAAGGAATGGAATTAAGAACATAAAAATATACAGTATAATAGTATAGGATACAATATGTATAGATGAGATGGGTAATGCAGAGATGGGTAAGTTGACTAGTGTTCCATTAAACCTCTTAGAGCAAGGTGAGATGCTAGCGTCTCACTTAGCCAACAGGAAATGCAAATGCACAACGCCAAATGCTAATAGTACTCGATAAAACTCAAACTTTCATTAAAACACACATGCAGGGTACTCAATTAAAGCTACACTCGTTGTGAATCTAGCCAACAAGTCAGATTTTAAAATGCTTTCCGTGAAAGCATGAGAAGCTATTATCTGATAGCATGCAACCCCGAAATACCTGAAGGGGACGTAAACAAAAGAATTAGCGTAGCCGGTGCTACACAAAACGCAGAAATAAAATATAAAACATTCATTACCTTTGACGAGCTTCTTTGTTGGCACTCCTATATGTCCCATAAACATCACAATTGGGTCTTTTTTTCGATTAAATCCGTCCATGTATACACAAAATGTCCATTTATGAAGCCCGTCTGATCCAGGAAAAAACACCTTTTCAAAACGCAAAGTCATTTTTTAAAATTAAAAAAGTTGCCTATAAACTTTGACAAAACACTTCAAACTACTTTTGTAATCCAACTTTAGATATTAGTAAACGTTAATAATCGATCAAATTGATCACGGGGCGATCTGTATTCAATAGCAGCAGGTCTTGAAATGATGGTCGATATTCTCTCTGTCAAAACTTCCTTTGGTGTACCCTGATGACAGGAAGTGCCTATTCATTTCACCAAGGAATAACTTCAACCTAATTGCCAAGACTGGCCTGAATGCACGTGCATTTGCAATATGTTTCAATGGGCATTTACCATCACAAATTTGTCATGCTCAAAAATCATGCAGAAATGCAAAATTGACTGGCCTGATGAACACAGGATGGCCTGGCAGTGATAGTTGTGGTAATTTCATTATGTCCATTTGTTTATGTTCTCACTTTTGCAAAGTCACTGTGCATTTGCAATATGGTTCAATGGGCATTTACCATCACGAATTTGTCATGCTATGAAAATCCTGCAGGAATGCGAAATTGACTGGCCCGATGAACTCGGATTGGCTGGGCAGTGATTCTGGTACCTCTCCATCGCTCGTTAGGGTTGATTTCAGAATGTCACTTTTGGTGATGGTACCTCACTGTTTAAACATATTGCAAATTGACAAGAGTCACCATCAAGTCACCGTCCATCAGTCAATTAGATATCATTCTGACACCAAACCCATTTTTCCAACTCGTTTAGTAGCCAACTATCACATACTTCAGAGCTGGCCCAAAATGCACAACGCCTTCGGTTCAAACCATAAAAAAAACATAAAACACCTGTAGTTACGTTCTAGCTGCGGGTCCATTTCTTATGTTATGTGTAGGCCTAGCTGAGGCGACCCCGAATCCCAAGTTTCGGCTCGATAGGTCATTTGGTGTCCGAGTAAAACCCTAATTGGTGCTGAAAATCCACTTATTTCCATGACTTGCTACGGGGTCCTTAAATGAGCTATAGGACAGAAACGTTGGGTTCTGTCTCTATGGGCAGAGACGGTCACAATGCACCTAGTCTTGTGACTCTGGGCATTTCTAAATGTCGACATTTTTCGTGATGCAAAAATGAATTGAAGTCATTGCAAATGTACGAGGCTGTTCTCGGTCCGAGAACCTTCTAGAGCGACGTAACTCATCACGCACTATCGACCTGAGGTCTAGAACATGATTCTAAAGTTTCGGAACTCTAGGTCTGACGGTTCTTTAAAAGTTCCAACAAGGTTAACTAATGCAGGGAGTGTATGTCTCTACGCACCCCAATGGGTCCCTCCTTCCAAGCTGTGTGTGTGTGATTTAATTTTCCTTTGAAATTTTATGGGAAAAATGACTGATTTACAGTTCATGGGGGTTGCCTAATCACATATATGAAGTTTTGGAAAGATCTGATTTTTTTAACCCCTCGAAACAGCTACGGTCAAGCAGGATATCTCGTTGAACTCGGCACGGCCTAGAGATTATGTTTATGCCATTGCCTGCTCTCTGTGTCTTTAGGCACCGCACTTTTTCACTCCATCCTTGCTGTGTGTGTGTGTGAGAGCTTTTCTTTGACATCTGCTGGGACAAATGACTAATTTACAGTTCATGAGGGTTAACTAGTCACACATATGAAGTTTTGGAAAGATGTGACTTTTTTAACCCTTCAAAACAGAAGGTGTGACCCAATTAAAGGCACTTCCGGTTGGCACAGGAAGCTATAAGTAAACACATGTCTTGACTGACATAGAAACCTACGGAATCCTGAGTTTTAAGTCTTTACCATGAAAACTGACTGATTTACACAGGGTGGAATGTACTATGTCTATCAAACTGCAGGCAGGTTATGGGTATACACTTTTAGGGCGATTTGAACCACTTCCGGTTGGTCCAGGAAGCTTAGAATCGACACAGGTAGACCTTATAGTGGCCTGATGGACTGGTACCAAAGACAGGTTCATACAGCATTCATAACCCATATAGACTCCAGGTTGTATTTAGTGGAGCAGCCAATGTATTCCTATGGGTAGAGAAGTCAATGAACACTGTTTTTATGTAAACACCTTCTTTTGACTGTGAAGGGTTAATGTCACACGGTCAAGGTTAGGCTTGGACAGATCAGGAGGACCTTAGGAACATTCCTGTGGTTGAATTGTCTTTCTAAACCTAACGGTTCCGCCGCTGTCACCCAAAATCAAATGATGTACTGGTGTAGGCTTCATATTGGGCCTATTTTTCTCATGGTCGCTGCGCTCAGACCGAGCGAGCTACGGTCAAGCGGGGCACCTCGTTGGACTCGGCACAGTCTGGACACTATGGTGATGCCATTGTTTGTGTTGATTTCAGAATGTCCATTTGGTAATTTTTTCTCACTCTTTCAAAGTCACTGTGCTTTTGCCATATGGTTAACTGGGCAGTCACCATCACTAATGTGTCATGCTATAAAAATCATGCAGGAATGCCAAATTGACTGGCCCGATGAACTCAGGATGGCTGGGCAGTGATACTGGTACCTCTCCATTGCTCATTAGGGTTGATTTCAGAATGTCGCTTTTGGTGATGGTACCTCACCGCTTAAACATATTGCTAATGGACAAGAGTCACCTGCAAGTCACCGTCCATCAGTCAATTTGACATCATTCTGACACCAAACTGATACAAACTGACACCAAACCCACTTTTCCCAACTCGTTTAGGAGCCAAGTATAACATACTTCAGAGCTGGCCCAAAATTCACAACGCCTTGGTACAAAACATAAAAAAAACATAAAACACATAGTTACTTTCTAGCTGCGGGCCAGTTCGGACATTATGTGTAGTCCTATGTGAGGCGACCCCCGAATCCCGAGTTTCGGCTCGATAGGTCATTTGGTGTCCGAGTAAAAGCCTAATTGGTGCTGAAAATCCACTTTTTTCCATGCCTTGCTGCGGGGTCCTTGAATGAGCTATCGGACCGAGATGTTGGGTTCTGTCTCTATGGGCCGAGACGGTCACAATGCACCTAGTCTTGTGTCTCTGGGACATTTCTAAATGTCGCCATTTTCGTAATGTTCAAAATTAATTGAAGTCATTGCAAATGTTCGACGCTGTTTTCTGGTCCGAGAACCTCCTAGAGCGCCGTAACTCACCACGCACTATCTACCTGAGGTCTAGAACAGGATTCTAATGTTTCGGAACTCTAGGTCTGACGGTTCTTTTTAGCTCGAACAAAGCTAACTATTGGAGGCACTGTCAGTCTCTACACCCCAATACGTCCCTCCATCCAAGTTGTGTATCTGTGTGATTTATTTTTTTCCTTTGAATTTTTATGGGAAAGATGACTGATTTACAGTTCATGGGGGTTGTCTAATCCACATATGAAGTTTTGGACAGATCTGATTTTTTTAACCCTTCCAAACAGCCCTGAGACACAATTATGGCACTTCCGGTTGGCACAGGAAGCTATAAATACACACATGTCTTGACTGACATAGAAACCTACGGAATCCTGAGTTTTAAGTCTTTAAGTTGAGAATTGACTGATCTACACAGGGTTGAATAATGCAGAGTCATTTCCACCTTCTCGAGGTGATGTACATCCAAATACCTTTTGGGTCAATTTAACCACTTCCGGTTGCTCCAGGAAGCTTAGAATCGACACAGGTAGACCTCATAGTGGTCTGATGGAATGTCATAGAAGACAGGTTCATACAGCATTCATAACCCATAAAGACCCCAGGTTGTATTTTGGGGAGCAGGCAATGTTCCTATGGGGAGAAAGTCAATGCACACTGTTTTTATGTAAACACCTTCTTTTAACTGTGAAAGGTTAATGCCACACAGTCAAGGTTAGGCTTGCAGATCAGGAGGACCTTAGGAACAGTCCTGTGTTTGAATTGTCCTTCTAACCTAACGGTTCCGCCGCTGTCCTCAAAAATCAAATGACATTGTGGTGCAGGCTTCATTGTGGGCCTATTTTTTCTCATGAGTCAGCTGCACGCTCAGACTCCAGCGAGCTACGGTCAGCGGGGCGCCGCGTTGGACTCTGGTACGGCCTTGGGATTATGTTTATGACATTGCCTGCTCTCTGTCTTTTAAACACTGCGCTTTGTCACTCCATCCTTGCTGTGTGTGTGTGTGAGAGCTTTTCTTTGACATCTGTTGGGAGAAATGAGTGATTTTACAGTTCAGGAGGTTGCTAATCACATATGAAGTTTTGAAAAGATCTGACCTTTAACCCTTGATACAGCCACTATGACACCATTTGAGCACTTCTGTTGGCACAGGAAGCTATAAATAAACTCATATCCTCATTGGGGTATGCCTTTTACAGAATCCTGAGTTTTTAAGTCTTTACTTAAGACTGAGTTATTTACGGAGGGTTTAGTGAGTGTGTTATTTCAGAAAATCATAGAAAATCACAGAAATGCCGCAGAGCTCCGCAGCACACTTTAAAATATTTGTATGAACACCCTG
Source organism: Oncorhynchus masou masou (assembly GCF_036934945.1). Lineage (NCBI taxonomy): Eukaryota > Metazoa > Chordata > Actinopteri > Salmoniformes > Salmonidae > Oncorhynchus > Oncorhynchus masou. The sequence goes on along the minus strand of NW_027011540.1, from coordinate 568 downwards.
CAACTGGATCTGTAACAGACATGAAAACCCCACCTATATCTGAACATCACAATGGCTGATTTTTTTTTATTGACACCGGAGGCTCCTTGACTTTTAGCGTGAAGTGAAAAATCATTTCTCTATTTTCATTTTGGACCTTAATCCCAGAAATATGGCCATAACTCAAAAAACCGTTGAGGCCTAGACGCTTCATCTTGTTCGGGGCCATCTTCCCATTATGCCAAACCTACGCTCACTGGATTTAGAAGCCGAAATATTTTCAGTTTTCGGTGATATGGCACGTCGTGATTCGGGATGTTTTTGTCCAATAGCAATATGATTGCTTATGCCCTCTTGTGGGATCTTTCCGGCATAGTGGAAAAATGGACCAAAATTTGATTATTTTATAAAACGAAAACCAATGTCCGACAAAGTTCATTTGATGACTTCCTGCAGGTCTGGCTCCTGCCGCGCTCCGACGCCGTCCCTGAATTGTAATTTTCTTGGACGTCTAGTAAGGACCGACAGTTCCAATAGGGACTTTCTCACTAACCATACGTGTGATTGTCAAAAAGTTCCTTAATGTATG